>NC_091544.1:24303560-24606590 GCF_030788295.1 Drosophila virilis
ATTTAAAAGATGGAATCATTAGGCCAAGTTGTTCAGAGTATGCATCACCTATAGTACTAGTGAAGAAAAAAACTGGAGACATGAGGTTATGTATTGATTTTAGAAGACTGAACAAAATTATATGTAGAGACAACTACCCGCTACCATTGATCGACGATTTATTAGACAGACTATGCGGAAAAACAGTATTTTCAAAGTTGGATCTAAAAAACGGGTATTTTCATGTTTTTGTTAATGAGCAATCTATTAAATACACTTCATTTGTTACCCCTCTAGGACAATATGAATTTCTTAGGATGCCCATGGGTTTAAAAACTGCGCCACATGTATTTCAAAGATTTGTTAATAACATATTTTGTGATATGATAAAAGATAATAAGGTAATTGTTTACATGGATGATATTATGATAGCAAGTACAAACATAAAGGAACACATGGAGACCTTAAAGGAAGTGTTTATAAGACTGGTGCAAAACAAATTAGAGTTGAAATTAGATAAGTGTGAATTTTTTAAAAGCAGCGTTAAATATTTAGGATTTGTGGTGGATAGTAAAGGCGTTAGGGCTGATGAAAAAGGGTTAGAAGCGGTTAAATCCTTTCCAATACCAAACAAAATTCAGGGAGTACAAAGTTTCCTAGGGTTATGCTCCTACTTCAGGAGGTTCATTTTAAACTTTTCTATATTAGCTAAACCCTTATATGATTTATTGAAAAAAGATAAGAAATTCAAGTTTGGAGAAGAGGAGTTTAAGTGTTTTAATATGTTAAAAGATAAATTGTTAGAGGCGCCAGTACTATCAATATATAATTACAAAGAAGAAATAGAACTACATTGTGATGCCAGCGCAGTGGGATTTGGGGCTGTTTTATTTCAAAAAAAAGAAGATAGGAAATTACACCCGATTTTTTATTTTTCTAAAAGAACAACCGAAGTAGAGTCTAAATATCATAGTTTTGAGTTAGAAACGCTAGCCATCATTTACGCATTACGCAGATTTCGTATATATCTGCAGGGAAAACGATTTAAAATAATGACAGATTGCAACTCTTTAACTTTAACGCTTAACAAAATAGATTTAAATCCGAGAATTGCTAGATGGGCGTTAGAACTACAAAATTACGATTTTGAGTTAGTGCATAGATCGGGCAAGCAAATGCAACATGTGGATGCGTTAAGCAGATGTTATGAGGACATTTTAGTTATTGAATCCAATAGTTTTGAGGACAATTTAGTTATTTGCCAAAGCAAAGATGACAAACTGGTAGATATTAGAAAGATGTTAGAAAAAGAAGAGCACAAGCTATTCGAAATGAGAAATGGGGTCATTTACAGAAAAACAAATGATGGCAGATTAGTTTTTTATGTACCAAAGGATATGGAAGAACATGTACTTTACAAATATCATGATGAGTTGGGACATGCTGGGAGAGATAAGATGATTGATGCCATTGGAAAGAGTTACTGGTTCCCATATATTAAGGAAAAAGCAATAAAGCATATAGGGAATTGTTTAAAATGCATTGCCTTCGCCCCCAAGACGGGTAAGAGTGAAGGACTATTACATAGCATACCGAAAGGAAACAAACCGTGGGAGATGATCCATATAGACCATTATGGACCAATTAATGCAGGAAGGGCTAATAAATATATATTGGCGGTGGTTGACGGATTTTCAAAATTTGTTAGACTATATACAGCAAAGACAACAAGTACGAAAGAAGCGATTAAGGCATTAAAAGATTATTTCAGAGCGTATAGTAGACCTAAGTTCATTGTATCGGACAGAGGGAGTTGTTTTACTGCAAAAGAGTTTGATGAATTTTTAAAAAATGAGGGAGTAACGCATATTAAAATAGCAACGGGTTGTCCGCAAGCAAATGGTCAGGTGGAAAGGTTGAATAGAGACTTGGGTCCGATGATGGCAAAAATGGCGGAGCCAGAAAATGGTTTACATTGGGATGTTATTATAGAAAATGTTGAATATGCAATAAACAACACACAACACAAAAGCATAAAGAAATTTCCAAGCGAAATGTTATTCGGATTACAACAGAAAGGAAAAGTTGTTGATGAATTAAAAGAAAAATTAGAAGAGTTTACACAGGTGAACACGTGTGATAAAAGAAATTTAGAAAATATAAGAAAGAGTGGAGAAATATGTCAAAAAGAAGCTCAAATCAGAAATGAAGAGCGGATTAATAAAAAGAAGAAAGTATCAGTAGAATATAAAATAGGTGACTATGTCATGGTAAAAAATTTTGATAGCACACCAGGAGTTTCAAAAAAGTTAATACCAAGATATAAAGGGCCTTATAGTATAGAAAAGATTTTAAAAAATGATAGATACTTGTTAAAGGATGTAGAAGGCTTTCAATTATCTCGCAACCCGTACGTTGGTATCTGGAATAGCCAAAACTTTAAGCATTGGATGCGAAAATAGGCAATAAGCATTAGTTATAAAGATAGATACACATATAAAAGACAGAGATCGGGAGCTCTCTTTGTCAGGATGGCCGAGTTGTAATAGGATAAGAGCATCATTGGTAACCCTAGCCAGGGTATTATAGTGTCACTATCTATGTTAATTATAACAGTACGATAAGTAAATATCGATAAAGAAAAGCGGCTGCAGAGAAGAAGTGGAAGGCAGTCTCTCTACAGTACTAGCAGTAAGAAGACGTGTTGTTAAAAATAAAGAGGCAACCCGAACATAAGTTAAATCAACGAAGAAAATCATACTATTACAATATATGTTTGTATATGTATTTGTATGAATGTGTATATGTGATTGTTATTTATTTTTCTGCAAACTTTTTTCGTTACTTGGGGTATTGCTATGCCGTTTTCTATACAAGATGCGAGATCTAAAATTTAACAACAGAAACGAACAAAACAATTAGCCTCGACTAGCAGGCAATATAACCAAGAATCATAAGCTATGTGAATTACTAATAAAGCTAAAACGAAATGTTACAAATTAAATTGGAAGAATTAAATCATTTACGAAAAAAATATATGAAAATAAAAATTTGGAATTATAATAAAGCAAGCAATTTTGAATTTGTCGAAGGGTGGCACCAATTCTGGGAAACGACACTTGGGTTGTAATCGGCAAAGTTCATGACACAGCAACTCAAAAGTAAATAAGCCCGAGATGATGGCCAAAATACCCCGACCCCAAACTCAAAGCACATTAGCAGAATATTATCAGCACAAAAATAAAGCTGATTACTGACGGCGACAGTTGTAAACTTCTAAATGACTGCCACGGCTTGGCTGATAAATTACAAGATTCTTGTCAACATACCCTTGCAACGGTCCGACAAGCAAAGGCTGCAAAGCACATGGCGTATGAGTGATTTTTATTTGGCAGATAATTTAAGCGGCGTCATGGCAATGATATCCGCATCGCACAATCACTTTGGCAAAGTAATTTATAATCTATTGCGTTGCCAAAACGCAACATTTTCCGACCAGAGGTAACGGCCACCGCTTCGTATGAGCAATATGCCAATGGAAAATATTAAAATACCTTAAAAAGGACGGTGGTTGCGTCAAAAGTGCTTTGCAATATTATAGGCCATAGATGAAATTTATTTTCTAAGCAGGTGACAGACTCCACTCAAAAAAAAAAACCCCCTTACCAAGTCGAAAACTTTTTGGCGTATCAAAACCAATAAAGAGTAATTTTGAAGCCCATGCGTTTTTGAGTATCTATCGGAATGTGTGTGCGTGTACAAGTGTATATCAATGTGTGTGTGGCTATATTGAAAATGCCAACGAAATGATGTACCAAAAATAAACCAAAATATTTTCACGCGAAATACGCGTAAAACCAACCCCGCCCAAAGCACGGCACAGCGTGAAATTATTCTATATGAATGCAAAGAAATTAAATGAATTTTTACTACACAAATTATATTAATGTAAAGCATCAGGCATAGCTAACTTATTATAATACATCCATCAATTTGAGAATAATTTCAGCCTGTAGAACTTTTTAGCGTAACGCTGCACACTGGCTCAAAAGCATTGAAAATGAAGAAAGTAGCTTAGATAATAAACATGCTTTAAATATATTCAATAAATAAAAATAATCAAGTTATCATTTTAATTTACCACTGTAAAAACAAATTGATAAATATATAAAAACTATTTTTGCAAAAGCCCCACTGATTTATTGCGGGATGTTGCCACCTACAACAGGCAACTGTGCAGCATCTCTGAATCCTACAAAAATCCGCATAATAAATATGACTGGAAATCAAAGTTCATTCATCAAAGTCGAAATTAAATCTGAGCACGCTTGACTTCTAACACTTGACATGCAGCCTGAACCAGAGTTGCCCGCAAGCAGATGTTGACGTCTCTGTGTGCTAGGTGCACCGCCCACAAAGGTGATCCATAATATCAGGCAGCCAATCATCGCTCATAAGATGCGCCAATTTGGCCATGACAAGTGACAGTGACAACGACGCGTTGGTGTCAAAAGTTGTGCGCCATTTCCAAAGTACCAGCATTTTTTCTATACCCTGCAACCGGGTATTAGAATTTGATCACGAAATTTATTAATAAGAAATTAAAATTTTATTTGTAAACTGAGATTCTGCTAGGTAGCCATCGCTTGTCATAGGACTGAATATCTACGCAAGTAACAAAAAATCAGTATAATATAATTTTAATTTTACAAACTTTCGGCAAGATTTCTTAACTTTTATTATGTGCATATGACAGGGCATTTAATAGTTGCTTGCGTTCAAATTGGTTTTTGTTCTGTGCGCTTGTTGAATAAATATTTTAATATACAAGACACGCCGAATAGTTGATCAGCACATTTTCAATTTGTGAGCCCGTCACACTCAGAGAGAGCATACACAACTGTCACCGGCACCGGCACAGAGCTCATGCGGCAATAGAAGAATCAAATTTGCTGTTGTTATATTTTTTATGAAATTTTAATAACTTTCACTGAGCGGCATCGAGCTGGCCAGGCACACGATGTGCCACTGGCATGTTGCCATCACGAGCTGATATGTAGTAGTATTAGTAGTCATTGTTGTTGCTAATGTTGTCTCGCCCCTTCACATGCCGCCCATTTGTTGTTTGCGTCTGAGTCGCGCGACACTAACACGAACACGGATACAACGCAAGCTCGAGCAGCAATAACAAATCTTTTTTAGATTTACGCACGCATTTCGGGTATGCCATCAAAATATTGTTATTACAAATGCAAATATTGACGCCCTGCATGCAGAGGGGGTGAAGTTGACAGTGGCAGCAACTGGATCTGTGTATGGAAATGTAAATGTAAATGTGAAGGTAGCGTTGGGTCTGCTGCTGGTTGCCTTGGGCAGAAACTTGGCATCTTGATTATGCGGCAGATTCGTTTGGGCTTTGGCGGCTTCAACACTCAAGGGATGCTTTTGGCGGTATAGCTGAGCGTGCCCTGTCTACAGCGTTGCGAGTGGGCGTAATAGTGGACGTACTTCAATTGTGATTATTGTCAATAAAAATGGGATTTTAGTACTTAACATACCCGGTAATCGCCTATAATGCTTGTTAATATAGCTTGTTGTGCTTCAATCTAGTGTTAAGTTGAGGCATTTTTATTTTCTAAAGTCTTAAACTATATAAATATTTACTTTGAGCACAATTTCATTATACCATATACTACGCTCACATGCGACTCTGTGTTTTTTTCAAAATGTATCTTACGCGCCAAGCCTTAATGCGCCGACGCGCTCTCTTCGCCAATTCGCCGCAGCTTGTGTTGTGTTTGGCCGGCAAGGACTTGGCACGCCGCCCAGCATTCAGTTGCTGTCCAGTTTTCGTGTAAGCACAACGCATAGAACAGCACCAGCAAAAACATCACCATCCGTGCGACTGGCAGTTGATTCACTAAAAACAATAACATCATCAGCAGCAGCAGCAGCATCAGCAGCCGTCGCAGCAGCAGCAGCGACAACAATTGAAACCTGTGACCACTTGTCACACATGCTGTTGCAAAAAGGGAACTCAAGTGGCAGTGACAGTTGCCGGCATCGTTGTCGCTGCCGTTGTCGATGTCGATGTCGCTAGTGTTGGCGTCTAACTCAAGTGCCACTCTAGCGTCAGGCGACAGGACTGGGCCAGGACATCGGCCGCATATCAAGCGTGCGTGCTTCGATTTTGGCTTTGGCCGCAGCTCGCAAAACCCAGTACACAAAACTCGATACAACAGTCTAACGTGTCCGTGTGTCCGTGTTCTTATTGGTATCCGTGCTTCTGAGCCTGACTGTGTGTGCCTGTGCGTGTGTGTGTTAGCGTCTTGTACGTGTTTACGTTTCTTTGCTTGCTGAAACGTGCAGCAAGTTGCGGCCAGTCGTGGAAATCAAAAAGAAATTTCGTGCTTACAAATCGATTTCGCGTTTTTTATTTGTGTATAGCAATAAAAATAGCGCAAACTTCAATCTAATGACAAATTAAATAACAGAAATAACAGCAGCAAGGCAAAAGGACAACACAAACCGTTAAAAACAAAATTGCGAGGCACATGCAAGAAGTTTTCCCTGATAGCAACAATAATAACAACAACAACAACAACCAACAGCGATAAAAGCAACAGTCAAAGAAAAAGTTTCATTCTCGTGTTGCAAACGCCACAAGCAACAGACCTGCCCACGCCGCCCCTCCTCACATAACCAAACGCAAATCAACAACGACAATGATGGCGTCAGGACCTTTAGGCTCATCCAGATCCACCGCCAACACCGCCAACACATCAGCACCACTAGCTCCGGCTGCGGACACCCAACACGCGTACAGCAAGTAAGCAAACAATAAAAACTTTTCTCCTTCCTGCTTCCATGCCCAACCAAAGAGAGCATTCAGTTAACTGGTTACGTAAATTGCAACTGATGCCCGGCCAATTGATGGTGAACCTGGTCTCGGGCCTTTTGGGGCTCCCATTTGAGAAACTTGAAAATGTTAGTGGCTTCATATTATTAATATGCCACCCATGTATTTATGCCTGAGAGGAAACGACAGCTTTCCTTGAACTTTGGCAGCATAAAGTGCAATTTTTCAAGTCCACCAATACTTAAAAAGTAAAGGAAAAAAGATAGGTACCGAAAGACCATTATTTGTTTTATATTTTATTTATTTATTGGTTTATTTCTCTTAGAAAAATTGACGGATTTAATATTGATTGCAAAATACAGTAGTACAAACACCAGTATCTAAGTATATGGGCGCCTAGCTAAGCCCGAAACGACAGGAAAGCCAAAAACGAACAAACGTAAAGCATATCTATATAAAGATATTGTTGTTGGACGTCAGCTGTTTGTAATTTGGGTCTAGACATTTTTACTTAAAAGTTGCGTCAGTTATTTTTTATTTGGTCTTTGGTTGATGGAAATGGACATATAGGGCGAATCTTCCAACTATGTGTATGAGTAGTTAGAGAAAGGAGTGAGATTAGCTGTGATATTCAGATATCGCACAATATTTAACACAAGCCGATTGTGAAGTATGGATGGCGCTAGAAATACTGCACTCGGAAAAATGATAGGATATATTAGGAGAAAATAAGCAAAATAAAATAAAAATTAATCCAGCTCGAATTCACAAATTTTTAAAAACTATCTAAAATTATGCACAGATTTTGATCAGTTATAAAATTTTATTTTATGAATTTTATTTTAAATACCACAGTGCAAGTTCACTGGACCCACCCTCTGGCACTGCTCTAGGCTCTCTTGCTCGGCCTGTATAGCATGTCCCACACGTCTCTCCACAGAGCACTCTCCGCTACACCTTGACACCTGACTCAAACACACCCACAGGCTGCCTCAGCCTCCTGACATTTGCTTTTAGTCTGGCTTTTTTCCAGTTTTTATTTTTTATAATTTTTTTTGCAATAGAGCCTTTTGCATTAAGCGTTGGGCAATCGATTTTGTTGGCATAGGACTTTGAGGTGATTTTCGCCTACCTTTCAATAAGCTGGGTGTTATTTGTCTGGCTTTTAGAATCAAATTTACCATAAGCCCAAAAAATACATGCACCAATTGAAAGTCTGCTCTAGCATTGCAAACTTTTTTGCATAAATTGCAAAACTGCATGCCCAACAAAATAGACAAGCACGCACACACAATCTGACATGTACAAATTGAAACTTTTTGAGCTACGCTTGGAAAAGTTTCTATCTGTGGGATACAGTCAGGATTTAGCCAGTTGGGACTGTCAATGTTGTATTTGCGCCAAACTTGTGACTGTTTTATTGTAACTTGTGCAAGCACTATTAACCTAAAATAATTATATAATAAATATAGTTTATAAATTATACGATTCTAGCTATTTCAGTTCGCTAATGCCTGGTTTAAAGCTTGCCAACATTTTGCATAAATGCTTTAGAAGTACATGGCATCATTCATTCTAGCGATATTTTATGCAAACGCTCCCCTGTAGCGTCTGAAATGTCCCTCGATAAATGGCTGGATAAATGATAAATAGAATAAATGCCTGCAGGAATTTTTGTTTGCCATTCTTATAGCTGTCGCTGTGTGTGCCTATCCATATGGTGGGTGGGTGGTTGTGTTAATGTTGTTGTGATTGGCGTCTCCGTTTTGGATTTAGCTGTAAGCTTATCAGATTCATTGCTGGCATAATGAAAATGCCAACGCCAAATTCGTAGCCTAGGATTGAAAATTAAATTAATGAAGTTGTCATTCTTCGATCTATTGAAATAAGTCTGAATAAAGAGTTCTATAATACTCTTAGGAAAATGTATATAAAGAGGCATAAAGTCGAACATATATGCACAAACTACATATAAAATAAATGAAAGTAATATTTATGCATAGAACAAAGAAATATATTATTTGTCGTGTTTTTCTTTCAATCACACAAACATTTATTGATTGTCATGGAAAAAAAATCATGTTGAACTTCAAGCTGTTAAAGTAATTAATCATGATTAGAATGGATCTAACTTTTAAGCAACTCTTAAATTCATTGATAAATAAAAGTAAGAATTCGTTCATTATACAGGTATTGTCATCCTAATGTTTTATTCCTTTATCTGTTCATACCATAATGCCAATATACTTTTTTTTAATAAAATATATTTAGTTTACTCATGCTTGACACTGCTCCAAACAATATACATAAGTCCTTAAAGATATTATAAACAATTCATGCTTCACTCACAGCACCCAAAACAGTTTTCAGCTATACAATTGCATTTGCCTCTGGAGTGCAAACTATGGATACCACATATGAAATATTGCCAGACACAGAAATTGATGCCAAATTCTGTCACACATAGCACCACAAAACAGTTGAAATAAAGGTATTAGAAACAAAACCGCAGGAGCTACATGATAACCAAATTAGTTTTCAAATATCTTATGCTCTTGAGTGCATTTCACAACAACAACAAAACCGGAAAAGCGTTTAATTCTGTTTTGCATTTTCGTTGGGCACTCAAGTGAAACCGAAAACGCCTTTTGTTCTTCACATTTTATTAGCCTATATATACCCTCTATGTATACATTATATATCTCTATAAGCTGTTTGTCCTGACTGACTGATTGGTGATCAACTCGCAGCCCAAACCGAAAGAGCTAGGAATCTTAAATTTAACTTCATTTACCTTTACTGAAAATTTCACCCGCATGTATAGAAAAATTGCGAAATACGTTTGTATTACCGTCCGATCGGCTTTAAACTCATTTTCAAAGAAATTTTTCAAATTCATTTGAGAATTGTTTCGCACTTTTTGGAAAATCCAGCTCTCTCTGGTGAAAATGGGGGTGAACGATTTGGTGGGTGACGTTTCGCTGTTAAATTCATATCCAAAGATCTATATGAAAAATCATATGAAACGTGATTCACATTTTTCGCAAAACAAAAGTTTCCTCGGTTAAATCTCCGATTTGCACATGATTTGTATTATTTGTTTGATTTGCTTCAAAGCTTATTTTCAGAGCTCTACTTAATAAATACGTGTTTTAGCGATTTTGGAATTTCCACCCATAATTAGAGAAAATGTCTGTATGAAACTCTTTTGTTTACCATCCGATTGGCCCCAATAAATTTGTTCAAATTCATTTGAGAAGTGTTTTGCACTTTTCGGAAAATCCATCCCTCCTTGGTGGAAATGGGGACAAAGATTTGTGGGTGACGTTTCGCCCCCAAATTCATTTCCAAGAATCTACATAGAAATTCATTTGAGACGTATTTCACATTTTTTTTCAAAATCATAGCACTCTTGGTGGAAGGAGGATTTTTATTGATATTTAAAAATGAGCCGATCTATTCTCAACAGCTTGTTTTACCTATGCCATAGAAGAATACATATTCCGAATTTCAAATCTGAAGCTATTGAAGCTTATTGAAATCTCGTTATTTAGATTCGATTGTCGAACATCATCAGCAGCAGCAGCAGCATCAGCAGCCGTCGCAGCAGCAGCAGCGACAACAATTGAAACCTGTGACCACTTGTCACACATGCTGTTGCAAAAAGGGAACTCAAGTGGCAGTGACAGTTGCCGGCATCGTTGTCGCTGCCGTTGTCGATGTCGATGTCGCTAGTGTTGGCGTCTAACTCAAGTGCCACTCTAGCGTCAGGCGACAGGACTGGGCCAGGACATCGGCCGCATATCAAGCGTGCGTGCTTCGATTTTGGCTTTGGCCGCAGCTCGCAAAACCCAGTACACAAAACTCGATACAACAGTCTAACTTGTCCGTGTGTCCGTGTTCTTATTGGTATCCGTGCTTCTGAGCCTGACTGTGTGTGCCTGTGCGTGTGTGTGTTAGCGTCTTGTACGTGTTTACGTTTCTTTGCTTGCTGAAACGTGCAGCAAGTTGCGGCCAGTCGTGGAAATCAAAAAGAAATTTCGTGCTTACAAATCGATTTCGCGTTTTTTATTTGTGTATAGCAATAAAAATAGCGCAAACTTCAATCTAATGACAAATTAAATAACAGAAATAACAGCAGCAAGGCAAAAGGACAACACAAACCGTTAAAAACAAAATTGCGAGGCACATGCAAGAAGTTTTCCCTGATAGCAACAATAATAACAACAACAACAACAAGAACAACCAACAGCGATAAAAGCAACAGTCAAAGAAAAAGTTTCATTCTCGTGTTGCAAACGCCACAAGCAACAGACCTGCCCACGCCGCCCCTCCTCACATAACCAAACGCAAATCAACAACGACAATGATGGCGTCAGGACCTTCAGGCTCATCCAGATCCACCGCCAACACCGCCAACACATCAGCACCACCAGCTCCGGCTGCGGACACCCAACACGCGTTCAGCAAGTAAGCAAACAATAAAAACTTTTCGCCTTCCTGCTTCCATGCCCAACCAAAGAGAGCATTCAGTTAACTGGTTACGTAAATTGCAACTGATGCCCGGCCAATTGATGGTGAACCTGGTCTCGGGCCTTTTGGGGCTCCCATTTGAGAAACTTGAAAATGTTAGTGGCTTCATATTATTAATATGCCACCCATGTATTTATGCCTGAGAGGAAACGACATCTTTCCTTGAACTTTGGCAGCATAAAGTGCAATTTTTCAAGTCCACCAATACTTAAAAAGTAAAGGAAAAAAGATAGGTACCGAAAGACCATTATTTGTTTTATATTTTATTTATTTATTGGTTTATTTCTCTTAGAAAAATTGAGGGATTTAATATTGATTGCAAAATACAGTAGTACAAACACCAGTATCTAAGTATATGGGCGCCTAGCTAAGCCCGAAACGACAGGAAAGCCAAAAACGAACAAACGTAAAGCATATCTATATAAAGATATTGTTGTTGGACGTCAGCTGTTTGTAATTTGGGTCTAGACATTTTTACTTAAAAGTTGCGTCAGTTATTTTTTATTTGGTCTTTGGTTGATGGAAATGGACATATAGGGCGAATCTTCCAACTATGTGTATGAGTAGTTAGAGAAAGGAGTGAGATTAGCTGTGATATTCAGATATCGCACAATATTTAACACAAGCCGATTGTGAAGTATGGATGGCGCTAGAAATACTGCACTCGGAAAAATGATAGGATATATTAGGAGAAAATAAGCAAAATAAAATAAAAATTAATCCAGCTCGAATTCACAAATTTTTAAAAACTATCTAAAATTATGCACAGATTTTGATCAGTTATAAAATTTTATTTTATGAATTTTATTTTAAATAC
Organism: Drosophila virilis; assembly: GCF_030788295.1. NCBI lineage: Eukaryota > Metazoa > Arthropoda > Insecta > Diptera > Drosophilidae > Drosophila > Drosophila virilis. The sequence continues at coordinate 24,315,749 of NC_091544.1, forward strand.
CACAGTGCAAGTTCACTGGACCCACCCTCTGGCACTGCTCTAGGCTCTCTTGCTCGGCCTGTATAGCATGTCCCACACGTCTCTCCACAGAGCACTCTCCGCTACACCTTGACACCTGACTCAAACACACCCACAGGCTGCCTCAGCCTCCTGACATTTGCTTTTAGTCTGGCTTTTTTCCAGTTTTTATTTTTTATAATTTTTTTTGCAATAGAGCCTTTTGCATTAAGCGTTGGGCAATCGATTTTGTTGGCATAGGACTTTGAGGTGATTTTCGCCTACCTTTCAATAAGCTGGGTGTTATTTGTCTGGCTTTTAGAATCAAATTTACCATAAGCCCAAAAAATACATGCACCAATTGAAAGTCTGCTCTAGCATTGCAAACTTTTTTGCATAAATTGCAAAACTGCATGCCCAACAAAATAGACAAGCACGCACACACAATCTGACATGTACAAATTGAAACTTTTTGAGCTACGCTTGGAAAAGTTTCTATCTGTGGGATACAGTCAGGATTTAGCCAGTTGGGACTGTCAATGTTGTATTTGCGCCAAACTTGTGACTGTTTTATTGTAACTTGTGCAAGCACTATTAACCTAAAATAATTATATAATAAATATAGTTTATAAATTATACGATTCTAGCTATTTCAGTTCGCTAATGCCTGGTTTAAAGCTTGCCAACATTTTGCATAAATGCTTTAGAAGTACATGGCATCATTCATTCTAGCGATATTTTATGCAAACGCTCCCCTGTAGCGTCTGAAATGTCCCTCGATAAATGGCTGGATAAATGATAAATAGAATAAATGCCTGCAGGAATTTTTGTTTGCCATTCTTATAGCTGTCGCTGTGTGTGCCTATCCATATGGTGGGTGGGTGGTTGTGTTAATGTTGTTGTGATTGGCGTCTCCGTTTTGGATTTAGCTGTAAGCTTATCAGATTCATTGCTGGCATAATGATGCGATGCTGAAAATGCCAACGCCAAATTCGTAGCCTAGGATTGAAAATTAAATTAATGAAGTTGTCATTCTTCGATCTATTGAAATAAGTCTGAATAAAGAGTTCTATAATACTCTTAGGAAAATGTATATAAAGAGGCATAAAGTCGAACATATATGCACAAACTACATATAAAATAAATGAAAGTAATATTTATGCATAGAACAAAGAAATATATTATTTGTCGTGTTTTTCTTTCAATCACACAAACATTTATTGATTGTCATGGAAAAAAAATCATGTTGAACTTCAAGCTGTTAAAGTAATTAATCATGATTAGAATGGATCTAACTTTTAAGCAACTCTTAAATTCATTGATAAATAAAAGTAAGAATTCGTTCATTATACAGGTATTGTCATCCTAATGTTTTATTCCTTTATCTGTTCATACCATAATGCCAATATACTTTTTTTTAATAAAATATATTTAGTTTACTCATGCTTGACACTGCTCCAAACAATATACATAAGTCCTTAAAGATATTATAAACAATTCATGCTTCACTCACAGCACCCAAAACAGTTTTCAGCTATACAATTGCATTTGCCTCTGGAGTGCAAACTATGGATACCACATATGAAATATTGCCAGACACAGAAATTGATGCCAAATTCTGTCACACATAGCACCACAAAACAGTTGAAATAAAGGTATTAGAAACAAAACCGCAGGAGCTACATGATAACCAAATTAGTTTTCAAATATCTTATGCTCTTGAGTGCATTTCACAACAACAACAAAACCGGAAAAGCGTTTAATTCTGTTTTGCATTTTCGTTGGGCACTCAAGTGAAACCGAAAACGCCTTTTGTTCTTCACATTTTATTAGCCTATATATACCCTCTATGTATACATTATATATCTCTATAAGCTGTTTGTCCTGACTGACTGATTGGTGATCAACTCGCAGCCCAAACCGAAAGAGCTAGGAATCTTAAATTTAACTTCATTTACCTTTACTGAAAATTTCACCCGCATGTATAGAAAAATTGCGAAATACGTTTGTATTACCGTCCGATCGGCTTTAAACTCATTTTCAAAGAAATTTTTCAAATTCATTTGAGAATTGTTTCGCACTTTTTGGAAAATCCAGCTCTCTCTGGTGAAAATGGGGGTGAACGATTTGGTGGGTGACGTTTCGCTGTTAAATTCATATCCAAAGATCTATATGAAAAATCATATGAAACGTGATTCACATTTTTCGCAAAACAAAAGTTTCCTCGGTTAAATCTCCGATTTGCACATGATTTGTATTATTTGTTTGATTTGCTTCAAAGCTTATTTTCAGAGCTCTACTTAATAAATACGTGTTTTAGCGATTTTGGAATTTCCACCCATAATTAGAGAAAATGTCTGTATGAAACTCTTTTGTTTACCATCCGATTGGCCCCAATAAATTTGTTCAAATTCATTTGAGAAGTGTTTTGCACTTTTCGGAAAATCCATCCCTCCTTGGTGGAAATGGGGACAAAGATTTGTGGGTGACGTTTCGCCCCCAAATTCATTTCCAAGAATCTACATAGAAATTCATTTGAGACGTATTTCACATTTTTTTTCAAAATCATAGCACTCTTGGTGGAAGGAGGATTTTTATTGATATTTAAAAATGAGCCGATCTATTCTCAACAGCTTGTTTTACCTATGCCATAGAAGAATACATATTCCGAATTTCAAATCTGAAGCTATTGAAGCTTATTGAAATCTCGTTATTTAGATTCGATTGTTGATTTATTCAATTTATATGCAAATGGGAAAATAATAAAATATTTTTGAAAAGTTTAATAAATTGTTGGTTTTTTGCCAAACTTTGTCCTTTGCCAAGGTGCTTCACATAGTTATTACTGTTGAGACAGCCCTCGTTAACTTTTCGACATGAGTATCCTTCCTAGTACTTATATATTGTTTGCTTTGCACTCGTCGCATCCCGGTCCGGCGTTGCTTTACTTGCAAACTTTGGAAGCCATTGAGCTATTCTTTTGTATGCTGGTTAGAAGTACGCTCGGCATGCCCCTGCGCATGTTTCTCTCTCTTCACACATATACCATCAACTTTCGCTTTTTTTTGTTGCTGTCAGGCATATGTAGGCGCGGTAGATATGCCTCAATGTTTTCCTTTGTCCTTTCACTGGCCCCTGGGCCTAGTTAGGCTAAGCCATTGTCTCTTCGGCTGTGTTTTTTCTATTTTTGATGGTGTGTGAGTATTTGTACCGGCAGCATACATGCATTATTTATGCTATTATCGATTTTGTATACGCTTTTGAGAGTAGTCTACTCTATTGCCTGCCTCCGCACGGTCACATAACGAATGTCGAAGTCGGAGTGGCGGTCGCCTGGCGAAATTAAATCATTCTTTACAACGAAGTTTGTGAGCTCATCAGCATTACTTTGAGGCTTGCAATTTGTCTGCCTCAACAGCAACAACAGAAAAGTTTCGTATATTTACGCGCTTTCTTTGTATTTAGTTCTGAACACGCGCCGTTTACACAACCGAAACTTAGTTGAGTCGGTAAAAGGCCTTATTGTGGTTGGCATTCCTGACTTTCTGCCTGATTTTAATTTTGACTTTTTAACAAAGTTAACCAAATGCTCAGAATTGAATTTTGAGACACTGTCCAAGTTATAAATGACCAAGCCGGCGTCCTCCTAAGTACACAAGACTCCGTGATCCTTGGACCCGCCCAAACTTGTCTCAACTTGCCTCAACTTGCCTCGACTTGGCCTCGGTCTGATTCGGTTTATTTACACAGCTAAGGCCCAAATTAAATTTTAAGCTGTTGATTAGCATATTCAGCCTTTTTGCATAAGGCCCTGAAACGCCGTTTATTGAACCTTGATTAGATTCAACGGCAGTGACGAAAAAATGTATAAAGCAAATCCGATACAGATTCAAGTGAAGGCTCATTAGAAAAACCTTTTTTACACAACGAGATGCGAGGCGACGCGATGAAAGCGGCTCTTAATTAAGCAGCTCAGACTTATACATCTGTGTTGTTTTTTTATTCAAATATATGAACTTTACTTCGTTGGCAGAAGTAGCTTTTAATGAAAAGTAAAGGTTCAAAAAAGTTGCCCGTTATTTAAAAATGAGTTGGGCTTCCATTTTGTGATTAATTTTTATTCCATTAAGTTTGGTACGTTACAAAAATGTGTTAAATACTTTTTGCTTTTTAATGAAATTAGACGTAGGCGGGACACACTTGGCGAGTTACTGCCACATCACTCAGCATTAGGTCGTGGCCTGGCCAAATCAAATTAGCCGCCTTCAGCAAAAACCATAATCAAATTTTTTTGTTACAAAGAAGATGAAAAATAAGTATGGTTTATGCAATCTACGGGTACTCGTACTGATACTTGTATTGCTAACATAATGGAATGGGGACACAGTGCGCACTGGAGTGACGCCTTTCACTGCCTCTGCTTAATTTTTGCGACGGAGTAATTGAAAATGAGCGAGTCGCCGTCCCAGTCAACAGCAAAACCAAACAAAAAAAACAACAACAAAATATACCAGAATGACAGCTTTGACAGCAGCAACTGAAGAGGATTGACTGGGAAACAGAAGCTCGAGCATTTCGCTGCGAAAACCAATTTGCAAACAAGTCAACAATGGCAGCTGTGGAATAGCAAAGTGCACGCAGTTAATAAGGCAAAGTGCAGCCCCGACTTACACACACACTATATATCAAGCATATCCCATACTCATATACAGAGCATATATAGAGAGGTAGCTACTGTCATGTTGTGTACTGTCAAGTGAGCTATATCAGAAGAAGGCATTTCTTAATAGGCCATGAGGGCATAATTAGGTTAGCATATAGCATAGAGCACCACTTGCATACCCTACACTCATCAGCTTGATCAGCTTAGACAGTTAGATTGAATTGTTTGTACATTTCAAAAGCTTCTATTAAACATTAATGCTGCACACTCACAGAGGGAAACGCAGACTCACACATAACACAATTAACTTTGCTATTCACGTTCATTAAAATTTAATGAATCTCATTTGGCTAAATGCCAAGCTGAACACTTTGATTCGAGAGTATTGGTTTCGAAACGTATTTATTTTGTGAATACATATGCACTGCAAGCAAAAGAAGGACACTTACGAAATTTAATTATATAAAAGGCCCAAATACGTTTAATCTTTTAGAATGATTTTCTGCTAACTCCTTAAGAATTTTACATGCACTAATTTGTTTAAGCATGCCCAAAAACAGGTTATATAGAGTTATGTTTCTGGATTAATCAAATAGTTAGTTATTTAAACAACAAAAATGCATTCCCCGTATATATTTGATGGCATATGTTTATGTAAGTATTTGCATAGAATGAATGAATGGATGAGCTAGGCACTGGGTTCAGAGTTTTGTTTAGTCGTGCACACCCAACTAGAGTACTCTTACTTGTAATTAGCTACTACTTACATTTATATAATTTTACTCTGAGTGTGCAACAAATTAAAAGTCATTTCCGACTTCCGGTTGCTTAGGACTACGAGACGAGTATTTAACCCTGTTTCTATGTAAGCTTGCCTCTCAGTCGTAATGAAACTTGCCATTACTGCTTATTTCTGCTTCAGCAAACTTAACAACGACAACTTTTTATTATTAAGTTTACTCCAAGGTAATTGCGATTGCCCAAGAACATTAAATTGATCCAATATGAACACTATGTGTTAAGAAACTAACAACCCTTCTATCTTCTCTGTAATAATCATATTAATATATTATAAATACCCCGAACCGCATCCTATTCATAATCATTACATTGAGTAGAACCTATCAAACAGATAATGATCAGTAGTCATAATGATATTGACTTATAAGGAAAAAGGTTCCTGTGGGACTTTATTTGTTCTTTAAGGCTTACTAAAAGTGGGCAGCGAATTAAAGGAAGCGACAATGTGCTTTTATATATTTATTTTTAATTATTTTCTTAACAGAAAATTGCATGTCTTAAACTTTGCCTTGCAATTAAGCAATTATAAATTTAGTTGACTTCGCTAAAGTTTGTTTTTCCAGTACATCTCCATATAGACAAGTACTTGTCCTGACTGACTTAATTGCTGACGGATTCGTGATCAACGCACTGTGGGCTGTTACATATACCCATACATAAGAGCAAGAAAGCCTAAATTTCAACTGTAGTTACCCTATGTGATGAAGGTGCACATTAAGACGGGGTTTCGGGAATTTCGCAAAAAATGTTTGTATGAAACTTTTTTATTTATCATCTGTTCAGCCTCTAACTCATTTTCAAAGATCTTTGTTTAATTTTGTGTGAACAAAAATCATTTGAGACATGCTTCTTACTTTTCGCAGAAACCAAGCTTCCTCAGTGAAAATTGGGTCCATTTTTTTTTTTTTTTTTAATGTTGTCCAATTTGCTTCAAACTTATTTTCAAAGCACAACATAAGCACTTAATGAATATGTGTTTCAGCGATTTGGGAAATTTCACCTGCGACAGGGGTAAAATAACGATTGTATGAAAGTGTTTTGTTTACACCCCGATCGGTTTCAAAGTAATTTTCAATGAGCTTTGAGAGAATTGATTTGATGTGTGTTAAGGGTATAGGAATATTTTTTCCCCAATTGAAAGCAAAGAGCATGGCATGAATATTATTAAAATTTTTTGAGGATCGCCCACATTTTGAATTCTCATTGACATTAGCTCCTAGCGCATCATTAGGAAAGGTATTAAATAATCATTTGAATTTTCGAGTAAATTATTAAAAAATGTGATATTTGTGTAATTAATTAAATATACTATGTGTGTGGCCATGAGTACAGTATCTAATTTGTAAGTCAATATTTGCTTATAATTTTGTCGGCAAAAATATTGTTGTACATGTCGTCAGCATCACTTACGTTAATTGAGAAACAACATGTAGCATAATAACAAGGAGGCGACTCCCTTTGCTGCTGTGGATTCTGAGTGTTCGTAAGCTAACAGTTGGATGCCTGTACACACTTTCGTTTACAGCCATTTGTTGTTATTGCTTGCTGTTACTGCCGCAATTGTTTGCACAAATCGTTAAAACGTTAATCAAACAGTAAAGAGCGCAAATGATGCGCCTGCGGCGTCTGTGGCCGCTGCTGCTTCGCCCCTGATTCCGCTGTTGCTGTGGCTGCCACCCACTGCGGCAAACAATGCGCACACCTGAGCCGGTCGTGTTGACGTGTTGTGTGCTCTGCTGGTTAACTAAAGCCAACAGGCAAACACAAAAAAACCATCGGCGACGGCAAGGCTGACAACTACAACAGGACTCTGGGAAGAAATGCCAACAATATGTACCGCGGAATTTTCACATTTCATTCATTTTTTACGCGCGCACTCGAAAGTCTTGTTTGGCCATATTGACAAAGAGTCAATACAAAGCAAAAACCATTTACAAACCGAGGAGTAAGTTTCAGTGGTATTAGACGGAGTAAAAATAGTCTGATATTCAGACAGGCAAAGTCACTCAATTGATTTTTAGTAGTTCTTTCACAATTATCTGCACGGGCTCTTTTGTTTTCAGCCAACAAGGAAACGGGACTTTGGCTACCAGAACTAACTGCCCCAGACAACCAAAACATCCAAATCAATGCCCAATAGCAGTACCTAATGACATTGCCCGGCCGAACTTGGTCGTATATTGACGATGACCTTCAAAGCGGCCACATGGACACACAAATGCACAATGAGACACTTGGCGCACTTGACGGTCGTACTTGAATCGTATCAAGGACACCAATCGTTGTTAGCACACGCATTTTCCAACTGCATGTATTTGCTTAATCATCTGTGTGTGTGTCTGTCTGTGTGTGTGTGTGTTTGTGTGCTCATAAATATAAATCGTCTGTTGTCCATGATTCATTGAATAAAACGTTGAAGTGCAATACAGTTCCAGAGCAATGCATGCAGTCATGCTCTGCCCCCCGGATACACACATTTATTGTCTTTTTCTTTCTGATTGCTCCGGCTAGTGTGTTGGCTTGTGTGAAAATTCATTGTTGGCCTGTTTTTAGTAAAAACTTTTCAATTCCACGAATGTCACCATTGGCTGAGCTGCCAGCCGGCTACCTTGGCAACGTGCCAGACATTACTTTGTGCCTTTAAATTTGTGGCATTACCATTTACTAAGTCGTATTTTCAATTTCAACGGAAACTAAAGCTATAAATCCACCTTAAAGTATGAATTATAAATACTTTGAGAAAATATATATTACAAGAGTTTTAATCCCCAAGAGTCGAAACGGCTTGTCAAATACAACAGAACTATATTCTTAAAGCCCCTGCAATTCTCGTTGGCCCATTTCGTAGTAATTTTTAAGCATTAGCGTTGCACTCAACCCCTCGGTGCCTGCAGGCCGAGCAAACTTTTGTGTTGCTGTTAAATATAGTCGCTGAAAGGACTACCAGGCAGGCAAGCTGCTGAAAAAAGGTGGAAAGGAAAGGGCATTACAGCGCACTTGCGAGCCAATTAAAGGTCGTTTCGCTGACCTACATAAATAATGCATAGGCCTTAATCAACGGCAAAATGCGTTGCCAAATGCCAAATGGCTTGAGGCAACTGCCAGATAGCGGCAAAAGTACACTTGCCCACGTTTTTGATGATTTCTTCGTCATGTTTCAGGATTTCAGCTCCAACAGGCAAATAAATCGACGCGGCATTAAATTGGGCACCAGTTCTAAAGGTGAAGTAAAGCAGAAATTAAATTAGAATACGTGACTAACGTTGTGTCCCAGTTGGTTCAACTTGGCGGCTAACGACCCGTCATTAGCTGTGATTCGGACACAAGGACACAACTGACAGACCAACACGTGACTTCGCCTGGCCTTTTGTGGGTTAGAAATTCATGCATCTACATTTGTATATCTCATAATTCTACAAATAATTGTTCAAATCTGACAATATGTACACTTCGCTTGTGTAAATAAGTAGAGTACCCAAGGGGCTTGGCTCACTTGGAGTAGCCCTAAGGTCTTGACGTTTCTCTTAACGCTTGGCTGCTTCCACATTAAGTGGGGGCAAACGTATGCGAGTGTGTATGCGCGCGCGCATGTATGTGGGAGTAGACACTCAACCAGCACATTTATACTTGACCCAACAAATGGCTTAAGTGCTGAACATTTGAAGGACTTTAAGAATCTGAAAGAAACATTCAACATACATTTTTTAAACTTATCATGATTATATTTGGGATCCATCTAATGAGCCCTTGGAGTAGTGCTGCCAAGCAATCGCTGACTATCAAGCTGTCAGGTTGATCTTATCAATAGTTTCCAATCGCAAATTATATGCCGTTGTAAATGTAATTATAACTTTGTTGGAGAATGTGTAGACCATGCTATACGTTTTGGATTCCATTAAGTATATATATTTGCATTCTATTGCCTGACTTGATATAGCTGGGAGGATTTTATGAGCGACGTTATAATTAATGACTACAAACTGTTTAATAATAATTATTATAATTTAAAGCTATCACCCTTGAATGCAGTTCTGTGGTCCTTATCCTTCACTTTTAATTACGAGTTCTTGTTTCTTGGCATCCCTTTGTTTACGTTTTGGCCACAATTTTTGGCGAAACAAATCTAATTGCTTTCATTTTAGACTGGCGCTCAGTCATTGTGAACTGCACGTAATCAAGGTTTCTTTTCAAGGTTAAAGGCAACGCAAATTAATTAAAAGAAATTTACGCGTGTCGCACATGTTTTCACGGCACGTGGCGTATGCGCGATTCTAATATTTTTTGTACTTATATTTTTAAGAGCTGCACATCAAACTACTGCAGCTGACATTTATTGTCGCTGCTTTGCTTGTATTCGGCGTGCTTTTCGCTTTGTTATTTCTTTTAATTAGCGCGTGCGGTTTAGACACTACTAAACGCCGCTCAGTTTTTATAGCATACTTTTTTGCGCCGGTTGCAGAATTTGTATAGAACGTTTTATGCTAATGCCAGAACATTCAAATATGAGAACAAATGAACATTAAATGCAAAAGTCAGCAAAAAAATAAATAAATAACAAAGTGCCTGGGAAGTAAACGGGCGTGCACAGTTTAAATTTGTTGGTCGCCAATTTTACGGTGCCCTCCAAAATTAAACAGTATGTGTGTTTGTTTGTAAAGAACAGAACACAAAATAAATTTGGTCAGCACATGCAAATTTTTGGCGCTGCTCTCAGGGTCATGTTGTATTGTTGTTGTGCTGAAAGCACCATAAATTGAAGCCGCGTAAAGCAAAAGTTGGCAGCAACAAATCAATAAAACTGCCATCAAAACTAGCAACACGCCGCAAGCAGTTCACCAACATGGCCATTATAAAGTTCAAATGCAGGATTTAACAAGAAAAATTTGACGATAATTTAAAAAAAAGGCCTTCTCTTCTTTATTTACATATTTATATATTTTTCGCCTTCCGTTTGTTGCTTTGCGTTTTTATTTGCCAGAATTATGTTTGGTTTTCGCTTTTGACATGCGCCTAATTTGTGCAAATAGCTCACAAAACAGTTCATTTAACTTCAATGGCTTGACAATTGAGCTCAAGTGTTTTCGCAAATTGGTTCATTAGCAAAGAGAAAAATACTTTTTACGGTGCAATTAGCCGTGCCCTTAAAATTGACAGTTTGTTTCATTTAGCAGCTCGCTCTTTACTCAAGTTATTTTTCACTGTTCGTCCCAATATGCTGCAAAAGTGGCCAATCTGCCACCCGAACACACGCACACTCCCGGCTGACTGCCATTGAAACACACAGGAGCAATTAAAACTCGCAAAATGTTCCCAAAGCAACCAACGAGTGCCACGTTAATTCACATAAAACCAGCTTCATAATTGCGCCCTAATTGCCATTCATCAGAGCCAACCAAAACAACAATTAACAAAAAACCAAAAACATGTAAACTTTATTGACAGCTCTCTAACCCTTCATCTCCATGCAAATCAGTACCTACTGTGACAGGCGTTGTGGACTTGCTTATGATTTCATAGAATTATCTGTAAACGTAGCACGCAATCATATTACGCATACATCGCGTTGTCCCATCAAAATGCACTTGACGCTTAAAATAGCAGCAAATTTATTGAACGGCTGCCAGGGCAGCGGTGTAGGACGTACTAATAAATGTCCATCAGAAGAGTCAACCAAATGGCAGGGCCACTTACCTATAAATAATTCCAGTGCGAGCTCATTGTTGATGGACAGCGAATGGCGAAGTTCAATGTTACGGCCCAAACAGCACACATGCGAGTACGTGTGTATTCTAGTAACTGTATGTATGTGCATACTTTACACATACGTGTAGGCGTGCGTGTGTGTGTGCGCCATTAGCTCCATCTGAAATATTCTATAGGCAGAACCCTCGGCAACAATGTGCCATTGTCACGCAGTCCTCGAACCGCTGTAGCTTTCGGGCTTAAAGATTTTTCGTTGAAAGTTTCCATTCACGAAATGTTCATTATTAGCTGTGATTAAATTTGACATTTGACAGGCCGCGCGGTACATACGACAGGCACGTAACCTGAATATCGAGCAGCGCCCAACGTAAAATAATTGCAATAGCGAGCACAAACTTGCGATATTATTTATGCCAAATATATAATTGACAATATAGTATAAAATAAATAAAATATAATTAAGAATCATTTCGACTTAAATACGTTGAATGCAATATTGAAGAGCTCCATGCACAATTACTTTTGAGTTTTTTATCATGCACTCTACCTCTACCGGGCATATACATTTTACCAAAAATTGTGTAACTCAGTTAATGGGCTGAAACTATACCAGAATATAGATAAGGGCACTAAAATCATCGAGCCTCATCACAACAGAAAATAATGGATAGATTTTCGTCGGTATTAATTTAAATTTTGTTTTATGTATATTAGCTTAATAAAAGATGGTGCAAAGGGAAAATTCTAGCGAACTACAGTAACTGCAATAAAGACACTGACACGAGTTAAATAACTAAGACTTTTGTCAAATATGTCTTAAATTTTATATTAACTTTTAAGACACTCATTTTACCGAATTTTCACAATCGAATAAATTGAAACACAGTGTATACACAGTTGAGCAATTCTCGGTGTTATTACCCTGTGCTGGACTTCTTTAGAACGCCATCAGCCATATTTATGCCTTTTCGTAGTGAATACTGGTTCCAGGCAGTGGCAAACAGTTCGTTTCACTAACGAACTTAACATGGGGATGTAATTTGCACTTACCGAGCGGTACCAAGTTGCCTGACGTTGCCCTAGTGATTAAGCTGATGCAAAGGTATTTACTTTATGCTAGTATCACGGAGCAAGTGATAATTAAGTAAAGCTCGTAAGCCGGATAAAAAATAAAACTCTGCAGAAACCTGGCGGGTCCTTCAAATTTAAATAATGAACAATTTAATTGACAAATTTTTGAATGCCTATTAAAGTTAGCGTAAACGTGCCCAACATTCAAATCGGCTTGGATTTGCGTAAGTTATGGTTACACATATAAACTAAGCCATAAAAAGGATTTTCAATAAAAGAGCTTAAATCAAACAATTAAAATGAACATATTTCACAGCTTTTTATTTATTTATTACTTGGGGTTGCATGGCTTTTCTTTTTAGAGAGGCAGCAGCAACTCCCTTTAAAATGAAAATCTGTTGTAAACTCTTATAACTACATACAAAATTAAATGCCAACCTTTAGTAAGAAACACCAAAAATATTTTTATATTTAATTTTATAAAATCCCAAATGAATATACACTATTTGAATGGTAAATGCAGTTTCGTGCTATCTACTAGATCTGAGCTTTCTAAGTTTCCTTAAACTTAAGTATCAATAATATGTCGCTGGCCTTAAGTGGAACAAATTTTAAACATATTTCTCACCTTTACGAAGGTAAAGTATCAAGCTTGAATGCCAAAACCACTTTTGGCGACCTTTGTTGTTCGGGAAACAAACTAAAATCTCTGGGTATTTCCAAACAGATACCATACTCAAAGGGCTGGCTCGAAGGCAGCGCTTCAAATAAATTAAGCAAGTTGTTATGTTTTCTAAGCAATATTTTCCTCATTTACTTCACTTTTCTTCATCAGGCAATTTTTAAGAGTTCGTGAGCTTATACTGGGCGACTACAAGTAGACAGATCACCATTATCAAACATCATTATTACCTATTGCTTTAATTAAATTTTTTTTCGAAGTAAATTGTAATATAAATACAGATGCGCAAAAAAAAATACCTATACTTACATCTCTCTTCGTTATTGTATCGCTTACATCATTTGTATGTTCGCGTGCCAGTTTATTTAATTTTTTCATTACCAGCCCCCCTTAACGTGATTAGCATGCAATACTCCTGCTTTTGGGAACCATGGCTTCGGGGAACAACACACGATACTGATACAATCAATGATCTTTTGGGCATTACATTTGCGGGGCTGGGCATGAGTACGAATTTGATTTGTGTGTGCCTTATTACACACATCGTGCTTTATTACACACATTCTGCAGAAGCAGCAGTTAGCCAATAAAATCGAACAAATATTTATTTATAAGCCCAATCATCGGTTTCCTTGGCAGAAAGCCTGACTGCCAGCCTGACTGTCACTCACACTGCTGAGACAGGGCAAGGGCAGGGCTGGAATAGTTGCCAGACCACTGTCGTAATTGAAAACGATTTCCTTGAAAATGCAAGGCCAGCAGCCAGTTGGCTGACTGGCTGAAATGCAACGGCGCCAACCTATTGAAATCCATTGACATTGACTCTGTATCTCTGTATCTGGCTCTGACTCTGACTCTGTTTATCGCTGTCTGTAGCCGCACAGCGCTTATCTGATTGCAGGATGCGGCATTATTTAGGTGTTCTTTGGCATGTGATGCGGCATGTTATTTGCCTATTTACCGGCTTTGCCACATTTGCCGCCAAATGTTTGGACTAATTGACACAAATGAAACAAAGTCCAAGCCATAGCAATTGCCACATCAGGTCAAATTGTGTTGGCAAAATTGATGATGGATGGCAAAGTCAAAAGTGGCTGTCACGCACAGTAATGTGCAGACACTGATTTCGCAGCTTCCTGCATCCCCAACTAAAATATGCAGAGTCATTCGTCGTGCCAAAAAGTGGTACATGCTTAGCTGCCGCGCTGACGCAATGCTGGCAATGTCGACAACTGCTGCTGGCATTGGGAATTGCAGCTACCAATGTCAAAGCCATGTTATTGTCCGCAATTTTAAAAATTCGAATTTCAATTGGTTTAGCTTGCCTCTGTGAGGCTGACCCGGCAACCGCCGGAAGAGCTCCTCACAGCAGTGGCCGCATTTCAATACATATGTGTGTGTGTGTGTGTGTGGGTGTGTGTGGGCGTACTGCGGCTGCTGAATTTGCAATTTTAAAATGAACCAGCCCACAATGCAAACCAACAGCGAAAGCACGAACAACTTGTGAATAGAGCCCAAAAAAGTTCGTTAAAGTTTTATATGGCTAAGTGCCAAAGGCTTCTACCTTTCGTTAGCTATTGCAACTGTTATTGTTGTTTTTATACCCTGAACTTGTGAGGGAGGGCAAAAAGGGTATACATGTCAGCAATGATATGAGCAACGCAGCACGTTCAAGCACAACTATTTTTTTCTAAAACTCTCATTTTTATTAAATGTACAAAGTTTGAAGCCAGTTCTCAAATGTTTAATAAACTATATATTTATATTTATCTTCTCGTTCAATATCAACAAATTAACATTATATCCCTTTTTGGTACGTTTTTATACACGCTTTTATACACACATTTGGGTGACATATAATTCAATTTAATGGCGTAACATAAATGGAAGAAGACACACAGCCGAAACGTAAGGTTGGGAAAGGCAGCTTGATGCTAGAGTACAGAATATCCGAGAGTCGGGCATTCCCGATCCCTAAAATGCTTACTTGCTTATATACTGCAACTGTGCGGAAAGCACTTTGAAGCCAGCATTTCTAGATTTTGGTTTGCTAAATATATCGGGCTTACAAGCATTGTCAATGAAAACTTATAGCATATAAGAAGACCTAACTAAAAGGAACCTGTGTGCTAAAAGGAAACGAAACGACTTTCTAAAGTTTATTTATAAACGAAAGCCTGCGTTGCGATTAAAGTGTATATTCTTTGTTATAGATGTACAAAAAAAAAAAAAAATAGGAAAATAAGCAAGCATCTGTGATTAAATAATACTAGCATTCTTCTTTAAAAGTAAGGCCGCAGCCCTAAAAAATAATAATTTTCACATAAATTCGGCACGTTATTGTTTCCTTAAAATATGAAAATATATACTTATTTATGTATTTCTTTTCCTGTTCCTTTTCTTCCTTTAAAAAGAAACTTCTTAACTATTTGAAGCTAATAACACTTCAGAGTTCAGCGCTCGTGTTTGCTTCGCAAGTTATCAGCCCTTCCAAAATTATTCTATATCAACAAAAAGAAGTCACAAATAAGTTTTATTAAATGATTTATTGTCGTGCTAATGACCTAAGGGCACTTTGCGTTTGAAATGTCAGCCATATCTATACGAATCAGTTCTTAGGAAAAGTAAAATCTCTTGGCGTTAATTGACTGACATAGCGTCGATAGCTGTTTAAACTGGCCACCGTACGCATCATGCAGAGGGCACCTGCATTGTCATTAATTAAAAGCTGATCTAAAAATTCTACATATATTTCTAATTGTGGGGGTATTGTGTAGGTAGAAGCAGCATTGGGTATAGTCATCAAACCATAAATGCGCGGCTTGTCGGCTCGGAAATGAAATAAATAACCTCCGTTACGAATGTAACATACACAAAGGCTTTTTGCATGGCTAAAATTTGATTAAGTGAGTGGCAAGCCGTGAGTGGCAAGCAGACTTGGCAAATGTGGCCATCAATTTAAATCAGTTCCTTAAATACAATAAATAAGGGTCGAATGCACATTCTGAGCAGGCTCTCTTATATTAGGGTTATATTAGCCAGGCATTTTTAACAATTCACCGTAATGGCTGGCATTCATTTTGGCCAAGGTGCATACTAACTGAATATCTGCTCCTGCTGCTACTTTTGCTGCTCCAGCTGCTGTCTTTTCTGCTGTTACTGCTGCTGCTGTTGCTGGTTTGCGTCATTTAATCAGGCAAAGTGATTTTGGTTCGCACACACACGCCAAAACTTATCATGTTACTCATGTATGTCGGCGTGGATATGTGTGTGCCACGTAGCAGACAGGAAACAGGCACAGTACCAGCTGATGTTGAGCCCGCTTAACCTTACGCAACGACCCAGCTGTAAATTTACGGCCATCATGCTAAGTTCCTGCCATCTCCGGCGCAAGCCGTGTGCGTGCCTCCGTCGCGGCCATCTTTTGCCCAGGAGGCAGTCGAAAATTTATAACCATTTTCCAGTTGTAATGTTTCAATATCTCGTTTTGTGCATGTAAGTGTATGTGTGTTTGTATATCTGTGTGACTTGCGTGCCCATTAGCGCCATTTTAGAAACGATTCGACTAGATATATAAAAACTATTAGGTGCTACATGAGCTGCTCGTTTATTGAGGCTCGACGGTTACGTGATGTCTACGGCATTTGTCATACATTTGTCGGGCTTAAGCCGGAGACAGAGTGAATAAATATGACCCGCTAACCTTTAACGCCCGCATTTTGGCCAACTGGCACCCTATAATCAACTAACAACGACTACGGCTTTGACTAATTGTAATTCGAAGCTCTGACCCCTTGGCATCCAACTAATTGGCGCGTGCAGAGTCTCTAATGACGTGCTTGAAGCTCTTGCTGCATAAGCAACTGCCTCAGCAGCCAAATGGGCTCTCCAGCAGCACACGAGTCTTACATTTGGCAAATTTAAATTTTCAAGCGAAGCAACTGAACAGCAGTTCCATTAGTTTAACCCACATACACCACACCCAAACATTGAGCACAGCTCAGATGCACACTGTGCTGCCGAGTCAAGACTCTATATCGATGTGCATTTATGCTAACTCGAGTGTACTCGTACTGAAGTTGAAATTTTCTTGAACGTCATTACCATATATTTTAAAACTCTGCATTCGACGTGTACTATATAAAGCGCAGAGAACTATGTACATACTACCTATGTAATGTTTATCTTGCACAATAAAATCAATATATTTATCAAAAAGCAAACAGATACTGCGTGAGATTAACATAATCATTTTGCAATTATGTTAAATATGGAGAGCTAAGAGCCAGTGCGGTTTTTTTACAATAACTTTTACAGCTTTACTGAAAATAATATTTTGACTGGTTAATAAAACACTACGTCGAATGTCTGAAATTAAGATTGCAAAATAAATATTAAATGGAAAGTTAATCCATGTTTTATTAATGAAAGTTTGTTTGGAAGTTAATATGGTCATTAAATTAAATACAAATTTAATTTAATTGTAAACAGGCTTTCAAGTACTGAACTAGGAAATACTCTGTAATTGGGCCTGAGGTAGCGACAAAAGGTTTTGTCTTTTAGCAGGAGCAGTCGTTATTGTGATTGAGTTTATATATAGCAGCTTTATCTATATATAGTAATATTGTATTTGAGACGTAATGCTTTATACCCAACAGTAACACAAGTCTATATGGAAACGGATCCAATTAGTCAATTATATTCATATTTTGGTCTATAAGTTGTAGGTGAAGCGGATCTTAATTATTTATACCTCGACGTAAAATGAACGCATATACAATGACACGCATTCACAGACATAGACTAAAATATATCTCAATATACAAAACTTTTGATTAATATACTGATCGACTGACTTACTGGTGGTCCATGCTCCGCCCAGACCGTAAGAACTAAGAAACTGATAAAACTGCACACTGAGACGGAGAACCTACAATTTTAGTTATCTGTTACTCACCTATTTCCTGCCAAAAAATAAATAAAAGTATATTATTTTCCAAATGTACATAATTTAAAAAAATAACGAAAATACTAATTGGTATACACTTTAATCATTGAAATTAGGTTAAGATAAACAAGAGAAAGATATTTAATTTGTGTATAAAAGAACCTACACAACGAATTGGGTATAATTTATAAAAATGGGGGCAGATATGAAACATAGCGAAAATGTAAATTTCAAAGCTTCTATAGTTTCCGAGGTCATACAGACGGACAGACTGACGAGCAGATAGACAAGGTTAGATAGTCTATATGTTACATATTCTATATTCAATAGTATATAGCTTTCCAAGTAGAGTTATTTCGTAAAAATTAATCAATCAAAAGAATGTATATATGTACATGTTAGGTATATTCTGTATATTCAATATTGTATATTTAATATTATATATTTTTCCAAGTAAAGTAAAGAAACCGAAAGACATACCTAACGTTGCTATGTAGTTGCCAATTAGCATTGTTAAATGTCAATGGAGATTATGATAATGAGAATCACAGTTGACAGCTATGTATTTATAAAGTGTGCGCATACATACGAAATCTGCAATAGCAATTCAATATTAATTGCTTGTCAATCTGAATGAAGCCACCAACTTATGGTTAACGAAATTGCAGAAAATGGGGAAACGTCATATCCTGAGCTACCACACCGAACACATGCCGACTGTACCGTGCCCCATGCCAGATGCCAGGAATGCAAATGTCACCGCAGCAGCTGTTGCCATACATTTCATTTATACGGCATAATGTCGTTAGATATCGATTAATGAAATTTTCATTAATTTAACTTTTGCCTGGCCAAAAATAAAACACACTTACGGAAAATCTACGACTGCCTCGGTTGGCGGTTCATTAGTGGCATCTGAATGTGTATTGGCCTTTTCCATTTATTCAAAAATTTGCAATATTCGATATTATTTCACAAGCGCCCACAACATGAGCAATAATTAAAGTTTTCAAGGGTTTGCAATTTATTTAAACATATGGCTGGTCGCATATATGAATTCTTCTCAAAACTTGGGCCTAGTTATACAAATATAATGTTATAAGATAAGTAGATTATTTGTTTTCGTCGATTTTTGGGGCGTTATATGAGTAGTTTAAGGGGAGCTGGCAATGCGCCAATGACTGGCCTCAACCTTACTCAAGCTTTTGTCCTTGCCGTTCGTCCTAGTCGCGCTGATGATACTGTTACTGCTACTGCCAAGGCTTAATCCCCGCCGCCGCACACTTGAGCACGTTTGCCCAGGCGTGGCTTGAACGGCACCGATTTCTTCATCATGCGCGACACAAAACGCCCGCCAGTTGACTCCTCGCTGCCCGCCCGGCTCTCCAACAGTTGCTGAAAGTCAATGCTGCGTCCAAGGCGTGGCGTCCGCACGCGATACGTTGGTTCGCTACTGCTTTGCACTGCAGGAGCAAAAAGCAACAAGATGAAGAATACAAATTACAAAAAAAAAATAGTGGACATTCTTCTACGAAATCAACTAAAACAACAATTAGTTCAGTTCTAATAACATTGCTTTTAAGTTAGAATACGTATAAAGAAAACGTTTTTATTAAAAATGGAAATAAAAATCGATACCAAAAATGTACAAAATATTTCAAGAGCTCCAAGTCAGAATGCCTGGGGATTCGTAGAAAAGTCGAATGTTGCACATGCACTCAATAAACTTGCAAGCCAAAGAAAAGTTCTCGTGTAAGAATCAATTTTTGAGTAATCCCTAGCAGAGCATATTTAAAATGCTTTCATAGCTGGTTGTCATAAGGACACATTACTCATACGCAGGGTGCGCTCAATACTCACGCTGACGAAGCTTTTGCAGCAGCAGGTAGTAGGCCAACGGCGGCATGTTATCCAGGTCAAATTCCTGCGTCTGGGCTGGCGGCGCTGCCCCGCTCGGCTTTTGCCCCAAATTGTTCTCCTCCAGCTCGTCAATGATGTCGTTTAGCTCTTTGTATTCACCCATTGCGCGCTTGTGGCGTGCTTCCGCCGCAGATGCGGCACTGGCAGAGCCGACGCTGATGTCGCTGATGCGATTTGGTAAATCCAGTTTGTTTGTGCCCTGCGCAAATGAAGTGCCACAAAGCGGCATGAGAAACATAACACCAAAGAAAACAACAAAAATATTTGAAATATTTGATTCGAGCCCTTTTCGCCTGCGGCAGCAAGGCTTCAAACTGTCGACACGTGTTACGTTATTTTTATGCTGCCTATTTATGCGCATACGTGAGCTGCACGCACACAACGTACTCATTCCGAGCTCTCAGTGGGTGTGCATGTATGTGTGTATGCGTGTGAGTGGGTGTTATGTGTGAGTCAAGCACTTTATTGTTTCAATTTACAGCATGACAGGCAGCGTGTGCCGCTTGATTAGACAACTCAATGTGAATTGAAATGCCAACACCTTAAATCGGCTTCTAAATTGTATCTTGGCTACAAACTCAAGCCCAATAATACCGCTGTATACGCATGCTAATGGTAGAGTAAGATAAACTAAAGTAAAATTCAATTAACTCAACAACTTAATATTTTGGCAAGCATGAAAAGGCAAAGTCAAATAAAGCAAAAAACACGCATCACGCATGAGCTACTGGAAAGATTTAAATTAAGCTGAAAAGACTCTGATAAGGAAAGTTTCTAATACACGTAGAATACCCACACAGACGGATTATTCATTTTATACACCATTGTATATACAAAAACGGGACATTCCCATTTTGGAAAATCTTTAAATCTTTCTCTTGCTTGGAAAGAAGAAAAGAGCTCACAACACCAACATAATCTTGACAACTCACGAATGAGTAAAAACAAAATTTGTCACGTAGTGCTGCGGATAGTGAAATAACTCATTAACTTAGTATTTATAGAAGAAAAGTAATTAACTTTTTCCGAAAACAAAAAAAAAAACACAAATATTAAGCCGGGAGTGCTCGAAAAGGAAGAGTAGAAGCTCCGAGAATCCGTTATAATCATTCAAGCTTTCTTCAATATTATGCGAATTGTGTTCTTTACTAGCTACAATGTGTACAGTCCGACCCTTTAGCATTTTTTTTAGGACTTTGATATGGCACCGTGTGCGATATAAACGCGTGAGGCTCTGCCTTTTTCAATTATGAGAGAATCTCCGTAGGAAGAAAAATATTTCTAGTCACCAACATTTTTAATATCCGAGATTGACTCACTTATGCAAACGGACATGACAAGATCGTCTTATGGGTTCGGATGTGCTTTTTTCTGTCTGTTGCATAGATTCGATGTAAATCATTAACCGTTTTTAACCATTTTCAATTGTTTCATGGAATACAATATATGTACTTTCCAGTTTGGTTAGTGCTTGTTAAACTAATAAATTATAAGAGATGGAACTGCACTTTACAACTAGTTAAAATAATTTTAAAGGAAATTAAAAGATAGGCGTACTGTCAGTTAATGGAAATAACTTAGCTAAACCGAATTGAGGTTGCATTGGCGAATAATTAGCAAGCCGAAAAGTGGCAAAGACAGGTCGGAAATTGCTTCGAGATGCAGGCGCCAATACCCAAAAACTAAAAGCAGCCGCAAACGAAATCGACCGCTGCAAGAGATTTCGCAAAAGTTTTTGAGCACAGTGTGCCTTGCTATGGCAATTGTATGTCTTATACTTAGTTTGGCAGCTTTGTTAGGGTGCTTGGATCCTTACTGTAGCAAATAAAACTAATTAAGTGGTACTTGAAAAGCTCTGTTATCTAACCTTTTTACAACCTGGCTGCTTACTCACCTGCAAAGCTTTGGCATGGCTGGAATATACCAGGTAGCAGGATGCTGCGATTAGCAGCAATGTGCAATTACTTAGTCTATACATAACTGACAGGCAACTGGCTGCTGACAACGCGAGCTGGGCCAACTCAGGCGTAAAGCGTTGCGTTTTTTAGGGGCGCCGCAAAGGACACACGACACGGCACTGGACACTTGTTCCTTGAGTTAAGCTTGGGTCTAATACGCAACGCGTTACGGCCGCAGGACAACTGATGCTACCACCATGAAGCGCAGGAATTTTTATAGCCAAACGCCTCAAGCCTTTTGTAAGCATAATAATGCCATTGAGTGACAGCCACTAAATGATTTGTTATGTACCCCTAATGCCAGCTCAAAGGCGTAAGCCACTGCCCGCTGGTTGGCCGTAAACAAGCGGAATCCCAAAGTCAAAACGGAAGTGCTAACAATTTGTCCCGTACAATTGCACAGTAGCAGCCACACAGTGGCCGAAACCTAAATAATTCAGCAGACAATTCGACTGTCTTACACGTATAGGATGCGGCAAATAGTTGAATAACAACATCAGTGTATATCAGGCTAGAATGCTGCCAGCTATTAGACAGACTCAGGCTCGGTATCTTCTTATTATGATGCTAAAGGTGGCATTGTGTCCTTAATTTCAACACTACACATTTGAGCTGAAAGGCGTTTCCCTGAATGCTTTAACGAAATTTAAATGAAGTCCAAAGTATAGACCTGATCAGATGGCCGTAGGTAAGAATATATGCTAGATATATGATAGACAGAGACTCATGAATTGCAATATTTTTTAGTTGGAAATATTTAGAAGTTTTGCTAAGGTTCATTAAATTTATATTTAATTAAAATGCCAAAAGGAGACGCCCCAGACCTCCGAATACCTACGTGACGTGTTAAAGAGTATTTTATATATCAGAACAATTTGGCACTATAAAAACTATGTGCGAAAATGAAATCACAAACACACAGAGTGTCGGAATGAGCTGAAAACCACAACAACGAGGACTATCTTTTGCTTGAAAATGTTATTATAAAAATCTACCGTAATATTAAACTAAAAGATATATTTCATCCAAATGTGCCCACATACCACAGACTTGACCCTTATGTTATACCAGAGCCTGAAAGTTAGAAATGCAAAATACAATACAACCCATTTTCTGCCTATAATTAATTATGTAATTTTATTTTTTTAAAAAAATAAAATACAGGTTTACAAATCGGAATAAAATAAATTTAACTGATATATTAATAGCTCGGTAAACTTGTTTACACTTTTCGAAGCACTGTGCACTGCCCAGCAGGTGGCCAAATCGACGGCATCCTTATTTGCTGTTCTATGCAAATCAAAGTGCGTAAAAAACCAACAGCCTCCAATGCCAATGCCAATCGATCAATCCTTTTTAATGGTGACAGTTGTCGTCACAACGTGTCTAAGCGGGGGATTGGAGCTTGTTTGCCGTTGCCAGTTGGCTGGAAAGGATTGGAGTGCTCGATGCCAGGGGGCTTATTTCTGAGCCGCATTAACTTTAATTTGTTGGGTAAACAGCTGCGCACCTGGCCGACTGGCAGTTTAAGTCCCAACCAGAACAAACGTTGTTGTGATCTGAGTGTCAACTGTCAACTGCCCGTCTCAATGGGATGCAAATTATTTATATCAATTGGCAAATCAATTGCTGTACACAGAAATCTTAACACGTAGATACAACAGCATTGAGTGGGCATTAGCTGAAATCTGGCTTCTTGTGGGCCATAGCAGTTGGCAACATATACGATGAGAATCCTCTCAATTAAACATTGGCAATCCATCTGTACAAACTGGATTCAGTTCGGCCTTGTTCGGTTTATATATGTACGCCGGACCCATTGAAATGGGCAAAATGTTTTTGTGCAACTGTATGTAACAGGCCGAGAGAGGCATCTCTGAACCATTAAGAGTATATATTCTTAATCAGAATGATGAACGGAGTCGATCTAGTCTCTACGCCTGTTAGTCTGTCTTATTTAAGCTCGTTATCCGTCAAAATAAATAAATGTTGTCATTATACTTACTTGGTAATACTACTTACAATCAGAACCTAAGATAGTAGAATCGAGTTTGAGCCTGAGATTCAATGTAAAATGTGAGAATTCGCTGTTGTTTCTTGGATAATTGCAAAATAATTATAAGCTTCTGTTCATTTACTTTAATTAAATTATTTAGAATTAAATGAACTCAAGTGCTTATTAAATCCATCCCAAATATATTTTGCTTTGCGATACGCAAAATACGTTGATGATTTTGATATTATTGCCCACTTTCATAATGTCGATGATAATGGAGGTTTATAATAAACCGATTATTAAGGAAACCTCGAACTTTATAGGAGCAAGACATGGTATGGTACTTACAGATTACAAATATTTCACTTTATAGAAAAAAAATTAGAAAAAACCTATTTCTGATGGTAAAGGCTTGCGATTTGTTAAGGATATCTCCTGGCGCGGAGGGGATAGATATCTCATAGTTGAAATACTCCTTGTTTTTATTGTACTACGTTTTCAACTCTATTGCGCACATGCAAAATTTCGGCAATGGTATCACATCTGTTTCACAGATGAGACAAGTAAAATGCCTTCTTTGTTTTTTTTCTCTGCATTTAGACAAACATGACCCAACCCAGTTCACCCTCCATTGTGACCTATATTTAGTTAGTAAATCAATACAAAAGCTCTTCTATGGCATACAATGGACACTTTTATTTATTGATGCAACGCTGTAAATTTAATAACAATTAAATGAAACGTCTAAGATGCTGAATGAAGGCTATGGAAAGCTGCAAAATTACTGGCAGTAAATAATTAACTTGAGCTGATGCTCTGTTCACTAAGTTTGACCCCATTTTCCTATCCTTGATGCATTTCAAACATCACCGTTTGGTGAACACTGACTGCAAAAACAATTGAAAATCTCTTTTGCAGGGACATTTGAAATTTGCCTTTATAGTTGCCATGAATTTAACACACACACACACAAGCATCAATTGAGTTCATAGTTCATATTGAATTGGCAGAAATGGTTGATGGTGGTCTCTTTTCCCTTCACTACATAGACAATGTTTACAATTAGTATGTATACGATGAGTTGCTTTCGAGGACTTTATCAAATGTGTGTTGCTTACCAGCAGCAGTTAAGCCTCTTACATGCGGTGATGGGGACGGGTTGGTTGGCCTTGATGCCCACATAAAATACACGCTTCCTTGTTGACTCGGTTGGCTCATTGGCTGCTGGGTACGGATTTAATTGAATAAGTAGTGTCCTGTGCGCGGCACTTTGAAGTTTGCACTTTGCATCCGGCGCCTGGACCGGGGGCCATAGCCCCCGCACTGGCCTTAGCTGACCCATGCGCACTCTTGGTTGACC
Source organism: Drosophila virilis (assembly GCF_030788295.1). NCBI lineage: Eukaryota > Metazoa > Arthropoda > Insecta > Diptera > Drosophilidae > Drosophila > Drosophila virilis. The sequence goes on from NC_091544.1 coordinate 24,340,848, forward strand.
CACGCGACCTAAAGTACTCAACAACCTAAAGCCTGTTGACTTTAGCATTTAAGCGTAACTTTGCTGACGGAAGAGCAGCGGCATTATTGAATTTCCGGCAGCAGAACGCACTTACAACACGAGGCACTTGAAGGCATTAATTATGCCACAATGGTCCAAAAGAGTAGGCAAAATGGCAACTTATACAGGATATTAAAAGGAGCTGTCTGTCAAACAGCCACTAAGCAATTCATAAGTTGCAGCCCACTTAAACTGCTTTAAAACCGCTTTATAAATGGCTTGTGCTTTAGCTGGAGTGCGACTGGCCCTTCGTTGAATGATGTGCTGTGTTATCCTCGCGAAATCCGAGCATTAAAATATTTAGTTGCCAATCCTGGCAGTGCGTGGCTGAGAGGCAAAGCTAAGCAAACAAGTCAACGTCAACTGGCAGACGAAGGACGACGCAGCTAACAAGGATAATAGCACTGTGAGCATGCAAGGGCTCAATCTTTATCGGTTTCCACATTTGCGGTTGTGTGTGGATACCACCACTCTAATAAATCCTTAAAAAATATTGAAATCAAAACACTGAAGGGCAGCAAAAACTTATTTTCCTTTTAACAAACTGACACAAACTTATAGCTATCAATTTATGTGGCTGCCAAGGGCATTTGAACTTTAATATTTCAATACACCGACTAAGGAAACTAAAAAGAGAGAACACAAAATAAAGTTGCCAATGGCACTTTCTTAAAAGCCACATTAATATATAAATGTCCTTTCCGGTAGATAAGTTATTCAACTAAGCGAATTTTTAAAACAACTATAGAGCAAAAAATGAAGTTTTACGTTTAGCACGGAATGCTGCTGGCTAATATAATATTTTAATGTTCTTAGACAGTTTTGGCTAGTAAATAAATTTACAACTAATTTTAGACCTGAAGGTACCCAAACTTTCAGAATTCTAGTTTATCTACTAATGTTAAATGTCAGACATGGGCATTTTATAATTAAAAGTCTTCTTAGTTAAAGTGTGGCTATTTTTAAAAACGTATTAAGCAAATCTGTTTCTAACAATATTTTAGAAACTTGATAAGTTGAGTTCTTGATGCTAATCAAGAATATTTATGTGATCGAAAGTGTAACAAAAAATTGTACTGCCTTTAATACTATATGTTAGGCTAACAGATCATAATAGGATTTACCTCGTACGTAGGAGGCGCAGTACAGTTCGTGGCAGCAAAGTTTGATTAAGATATGTAAAAAATCAAAGAGGTTATTCAGACTATTGATACCTTATTAAGCCCAATGGCGCGAATCCAATGCGAGGTTTTCTGACGATTGCTTTAAAATTGGTGAACAGGCTTAAATGGTAGACGGACGCGCCCGGACGGACAGACAGATACAGATATGGCTACACCGACTCGAAGAATGTACATACGTAATGGTGTCAATTTTCTGAGCAAACTTGATAACATTAGGTGCTAAAGGTTTAATGTATATTCAATATTAAGGAATGCACATATTCACAAATAAACGCATTAAGTACATGATATTCAGATATTATGTAACTCGCAGCAAGTTCAAATACTTGCCATCTTTGTTAACACCACGAGGCAACTGGTCAAAAAATATTGAAGCATGCATTAACATGCATTAAACAGAAGTGCATCCTTTAAAATATAAGATTTAGCAAAGCTGCAAACTTAAATGTATATATTACCCATGGGAGTTCATTGCAAAAAATGTAAGTTAGAAGGCAGTCCCTTATCGTAGCATCTCAGCAGCACTGATGACTGTCGTCAAGGATATGCAGATGTGTTCCTCTGTTTTTAAATAAAATGGATGCCAAGTGCTCACATAGCGTATGCGCAATATATTTCTGTAATTTTGATGGGCAGAAGGCAAGTGAAAGCAGGGCAGTGCAAGAGGCAGCGCTAGTAACGAAGCGGCAACAGGCAGCTTCAGAACTCGCACAAATTGCTGTCGCACCGATATGCAGAGCACTGCATGGATCACCAACCAACCAGGAAACGTTATGCCTTTTAAATGTGGTCCAATTTAACATTTATTTTGACTTTATTTCAAGCCATTTTCTGTGGCTTGACTGGTACGCCTATTTCATAAATTATTTATTTATTCATTTACAGACGGTTGGTCGTCGAATGTTGAGCGTTTGAGCGCTTGAAGCAAAGCGCAGCAAACTTTTTTAAACTTCAAGCAACTCAAACAGACGACAGCGAGAAGCGAGGAACGTGCAACAAGCAGCCAGCAGGCGATGGCATCGCGTCGTGGCAGAGCGCTAGGCAAACACTCGACAACGACGTTGCTGTTGACGCTGCCGATGAGCATTGCCAGTTGATGAGGCTGTGGATAAAGATGAACTCTGACCCGTCGCTTGTTTGCATTGCAAATTGCAATTATGTGAGCGAACGAAAAGTGATTATCGTCCGAGCAAGCACAACAACTTGAAGCGACGTTTTAATCAGCGCAACAGTAAATCGAAATAATGTCAACGCTTAAAGTCCATCAAAGTCCAAGCGCTGCCATCAGAGCAGCGGCGTTGTCCACTTCAACAGCAACGACAACAGCAACGGCAACAACAACGCGAAGGCCTACCAAATCGATGGCAATACTTGTAGCTGGTGGTGCAGCCTTAAACGCAACGGCAAGAACAACAACAACAGCAATTACTAATGGCAGCAGCAGCAGCAGTGGCAGCGGCAGCAGGTTGCTGCTTACTTCAGCAACAAAAGCGCTGAGAGCAACAACAACAGCATCCACAACTGCAATGACAACATCAACAACGACTTTGCGAACACCATCGCAATTTGTGGAAGCCTCGTTGACTTCGCTGTCATTAACGGCATCATCAACATCATCGCCCGCCATCGCCGCCACTCCCTCGCTGCCATCGTCTCCAACAACTGCCCTGGAACTGCTCTCGACCATCGCCAGCAACATAACGGGTAACGCAAATGCCAATATCAGCAGCGTGGTTGAAACCAGCGAACAATTCGAAGACAGTTGGCTGGACATGTCGCTGCTGCTGCTCAAGGGCTTCATCTTTTCGTCAATTATCCTGGCCGCAGTGCTGGGCAATGCATTGGTCATCATTTCAGTGCAGCGCAACCGTAAACTGCGGTAAGTGAAGTGCATTCTGCATGATTGCTTAACTCAACAGTTGAATAGCATTTTTAGCAATTGACTTGTATGCGAATCGCATAGGGAGGTAATATTGAAAAATTAAAGATCGATATGAAAATGTGCCTGAAGGTAAGTGAAAGGAAACGGCAAATTGATAGTGAGAATAAGAAAGCGACTTCGATTTCTAACTCTACGATTTTTCGCAAAGAAAGAAAAAACGAATGGGCAAATATTGGAGGAGTGAAGAAGATATTTTAGAGAAATACTTAAATATTTGCATTTCGCAACGCGTGCATTTTACCAACTTAAAAAACACAAGAAGCTGCACAATGCCGCTGTCATGTCATGTCCACTGCTATGATGCTCCGGACCTTCATATCGAGCGATCCTAAAACATACTACTCCCATACACACTACATAACATACTACTTCTAAATAAAAGTATCTTGATCTTATCGAGGCGTTCAAGCATACGGATATACATATATTGACTCAGCTGTTGATGCCTTTCAGAAGAAACATCCCTCTTCCAGTTACATAAACCCTTTCAACTCTTATTAACAGTTTTCAATGGGTTCAGGGTTAAAAAGGCAACTGCAACAGAGGAGCCTTTTATAAATTATATACATACCCGTAAATGCAATTTAAAGAAGCGAAAAGAGGAATAAAAAACCAAAGTGAACTTAAATATGACACACGGTGATGGCAAGAAAGCTGGCACCCCAAGAGAGAGAGAGAGAGAGAAAAAGAGAGAGGGAGAGAGAGATAGCAAGATAAAAGCACAAAATTTTAGCATACTATTAAGGGCGAAAAAAATGTATTAATGGTTGTGTGTGCGCAAGGCAAAATGTCATGAATTTTGCTTAATGGCTGAACTTTATTAATACGTGCCATTTTAACTAACAAGCAGTCTCCAAACAGTATTAATTTAAATGGGCGAATGAAAGTCAATACATACTTATTCTTGATACATTGAAAGAAGTAAAATAACAAATATCCTGCCGTTTCACACGAAGAATAAAAAGTAATTTGTTACCAATAGATACTTTGCATTATATTTATATGTACTGATTATAATCTTTAAATTCTTCTTTAAAGTTTAGTGGGGATACATAAATTTTGTGTAATAAATGGATTTTTATGTCAAAACTTTATGTCCAATGCTGTTCTTTGCGTTTAAGGAGAATGTGAATGTGACATATTACAACAAAAACTAGTGATATTCGGATATTCTAAATGAACTCACAATGTTAACAAAATTACATTTGGAGGTGAGAAAAAAGTTAGTTCTTTTGCTTAAGCAATTAATCGATATGATCAGTACAATAATTATTTTAAAATAGGAATACAAATTGATTTTAAGTAAAACTAAGATGTCTAACGATCGCTTTTAGATTAGACAGTATGAGTTACCGCATCTGTGCGGTATTTACTTATTTGAAACAGCTGAGGCGACAGCTTCTTAGTCAGCGGCTTATGACACTCAAGGAACAATTTCAGCATAAAGGTGACCTAGCTGCTGGCTCTGCAGCAGGAAAATGGAATGTAATGCAAAGCAATGAGGCCAAATGCCAGAGCGAGGTGCCTGTTACATTGCAAGCAGATGCAATGTCATCTGCTTGACATGGGCTCCTCTGTGTGGGCCGCTGATGGCGGCTTGTGGCTTGTCCGTTGGCTGTTGGTGGTTGGCGGTTGGTACCACGATGCTCATTTAATGTAGCAATTCTTTTTGTCTCATTCGCAGCGTTATAACAAATTACTTTGTTGTGTCATTGGCGATGGCCGACATGTTGGTCGCCCTCTGCGCAATGACATTCAACGCATCCGTGGAGCTGTCTGGCGGCAAGTGGATGTTCGGGCCATTCATGTGCAATGTGTACAACAGTCTGGATGTATATTTTTCCACGGCGAGCATACTGCATCTCTGCTGCATATCAGTGGATAGGTGAGTACATACCCCATACCACTCTTAGCCCCGCTGCCCAGCGGCAGCGTAAAACACGTATCTAAAACGCCGATGCATGTAGCTGGTGGCGCTTTAAATAGAACCTCCATTAATCTTGCCTCCTGTAGCCGCAATCTCGCTCTCAATACAAAGCACTGCACGTTGCGAATGAGAAACGATTAATTACTGTGAAAGGCGCGCACATCAAAAGCAAACATTAAGCCGGGGCGTATGATGAATGCGGCCCAAATGATTTGCACACGGCCAATGGGCCGCTTGGCTTGTGGGTACCCACGTACGCCTCCTTGCCCCGCACTACAGCCTGCAACTGTTAATTGGAGCTGTGGCCTAAGCGGAAGCCCCAACAGCTGCGACGCAAAACTGGGCAAAAAACAACAATGGCAAATGCCCAGTGGCCACTGGAGCCTTTGTTTGTCTGTTTTAATTAATTTATATTTCACACACCTTTACAAAGGCTCCGGCAAAACACGCAAACACACGAAACACAAAACAGAAAAACAACAAGAAAACAAAGAGAACGTGAAAGGAATTGAACCAAATTAATTAATGTTTCTCATTGAAATTCCCATGAAACTTCAATAAACAAACGATACATAAATTATGAATGGGCACCGTGTTCAAGTAACTAAAGTGATTTCTCACTTGATCGGCTTATGTTTGAAACGTGCTACATAAAGTTTAATGCTGCAATTTTAATAATACAGCAGACGCTCTTTGAAAAATTCAAATTACTGAAAGGGGTACATCTTCGCCGGTAGCAATGCAATTCACAGATTTTTTAGGCAAAGTTTTCAGTTTTGTAAAATTTTCTTCAAACTTATTTTCAAAGCTCTACAAACGAACTTAATAAATACGAGTTTCAGCGATTCCACCCACAACAGTGGTTAAACAGTGCTTTTCGCACAAAACTTGGCACGGGCAAGGCGGGTAATAGACGCTAATTTTTTAATTCAATGTTAATAATAAAATGCATACAAGCGATTTAATTTAATTAACTTTTCAACAATATGGACTACTGATGACATTGTTTTTTCATTATGATAATGCATATATCTAACTTCTAACTGTTAACATGTAACAGTATCCAAACAGAAAATTCATAAATTCCTTTGGCCCTGTTAGTATCATGTGTAGTGAACAATGGGCTTGAAGAGCTTAGTACTAAGCTTGCAGCTATAGAAGCCAGATTTAAGCAGAAACTCTTAGCCATGTTAATTTACATATTTCAAATAACCTAACCTGGATCAAAATACATATTTGTGTTTTACTACATTTATCTGGTTTGAAGTTCCGATCTTGGTATATAGAAGGTTAGCCGGTTTAGCTTACTTTGCCAGCTATTAATACTTAACGAGGGCCCGGCGCACATGATTCAAAGTACCTGCCTTTGCAATAGGTCTAACTCTCCACCCATTTGAGAGACTTAAGTCAGTCAGATTGTTTTAAACGTAACCAGATTCGAGCCATATCGATCCATTTATTAATTCATTTTCGTAAATTAATTTTGGGCTGCCACAACAGATACTATGCAATAGTGCGTCCACTAGAGTATCCATTGAATATGACTCATCGCACTGTATGCTTTATGCTCGCCAACGTGTGGATATTACCCGCCCTTATTTCGTTTACACCTATTTTCCTGGGCTGGTACACAACGGCCGAGCATTTGCGCGAGATTTCCCTGCATCCGGATCAATGTTCATTTGTGGTTAACAAGGCCTACGCACTCATCTCCAGTTCAGTGAGCTTCTGGATACCAGGCGTTGTCATGCTGGTTATGTATTGGCGCATATTTAAGTGAGTGACATGCAGTACCTGAATGCATGCACCTGAAATTGCTTATTAATTTGCATCTTGCGGTTTCTTGCTTCCAGGGAGGCTGTGCGTCAGCGCAAGGCATTAAGCCGCACCAGCTCCAACATACTGCTGAACAGCGTTCACATGGGCCACACTCAGCAGCCCACCAATCTCAGCTACTTACATCCCAGCGACTGCGATCTCAATGCAAAATCCGCGCGAGAGGAGACGAATAGTGCTCTTAGCAATTTGGAGGTATGTATTAATAATAAATGCATCTCACAGTACAATTTCAAATTAGAGATCTGAGAATTAAGTTATATTATATGAAGAGTTTGGAGATTCAAAAGCTTTTATGGGATTTCAGGAACAACCTAATTACTTGTAACTTTTGTATTCACAATAATTATAAAGTTATATAGAACTACGTACGCAACTACAAATGCAAAATTTAATTGATATTGAAACCGATTGGGGTTCCTGCGAAATGTATTATATATTTTCATATATATTCCTTAACTACGGATATCCAAATTATTTGCTATTTATTATTTTAAACTGTTTTAATATATTATTGATATACGTATGTCTTTCCGCAATATAAATTAAATAGTTATTAAGATCGAGTTTTTACGAAATATTTTATTGTGTTCGATTGCTTTTGATAAATATAATTCATAATGTTTAAAAAGTATGTGCAACGAAAAGAGTTTAATTAATTTAATTTTAATAAACAGGAAAATGTCAGAAATTTGACCTTATGACCTATATATCACACAATATCTCTCTACACATTTCCATGCTTAATGATATTTTGGTGACCGTCAATTTCATACACTTGTAGAGGGTATTTTAATTTTGTCATACACGGCATAGAATAGGGTATATAATCTTCGGCTTCTATAAATTTTAAATTTTGTGGTGTGGATATTTACATTTGATTTGTGTGTGTGTGGCAATGAATACCATACACAGTCTCACCAGTCTTTTGGCGGTCTAAAAGTCAGGTCGAGTGGATGGTGTCATTAAAGGGGTCGGAGGTGCAGGCTGTTGATTAGGAGGTGTGTTGCAAGGGTTGTCCAGTAGGTCTGCGTGTTTCGGGCTTAGTCGTTTCACTTCTTCCGTGACGGATGGAATGTTGAGGTCATTGTGGATAACACTGTTGTAAACTTAATAGCCTTAGCCAGCCTTAACCAGACTGAGCTATCAAATTTCAGGAGTATTTTCATTTTTTAATCACAGTGCTTAAGTTCTGAGCCTCAGATTCATTTTTCTAAACTATTATGGAACCTATTAAACCATATGATAAAATATAAGTATAAACTAACCTTCACAGGAGAACTTTTATGATTTTGCTTGAATGAACTTTAATCGGCTTCACAGGACATGCTACAAACGGCCACTGATGAGGACGACGATAAGGACGAGTGCGATGAACTGCGCGTGCCATCGCCGCCACCGCGTCGCCTTAGCCGCAGCAGCATCGACCTGCGTGACCTTGAGCAGGAGCGTTATGAGAAGGTTACGCACACGGACAGCGCCCCATCGATGATGGCGCTGCAGCAGCAGCAGCCCGCTCTCAACCAGCTGCAGGCGCCGGTGCCTGTATTCAATCCGCAGATTTGGGTCGAAACCCTAGCAAAGAAGACACCTCATTCAGCAACAGCAACATTTCAGCAGCAACAGAGCCTAACAAGTGGCAGCGGCAACAGCGAGCCAGAGCCGGAGTCAACGGCCTATCGTGTTTTTGGTCTGCACAGCGATGATAGCGAGACGAATGACCATTATGACACTCACTTGCCACTGGCCGAGGACAACAAAGAGTTGAAGCGACTCATCGAGGATAATTATTTGTACTTCAAGAAGCAAACGAGCGCTGCGGGCGGCAAATATGCCGCACTGAGCGAGTCCGATTTTATTCGACTGAAGGCAGGAGCTGTGGCCAGCGGGCACAAAGCATTTGCCGCCAGCGACTCGGAATTTATGCGCACCATAAGCATATCGAAGGTGCCCGATCAGTTGCCCGGCAAGGAGAAGGGTTTCAATTTTATGTCGCTGCTGGCCAAAACGAAGCGATCTAGCGCCGAGTGCTTTGCCCTCGAACGGAAACGACAGCAGGCCAATTCCGAGGGTTCAAGTTTCTTTAGACGCTCGCGTAATCGCAAGCTATCACATAGCTACAATGGAGGCGCCGGCAGCAGTGGCAGCGGCGGCGCCAAGGAACGCAAACTTGAGCAGCGGGCGCGACAGCACAGCGACACCGACTCGACGCCCAACAAACCGGACATACTGCTGGATATAAACGTGCTCAGCGAGCAGAACCCGGCGAGTGCAGCGGATGGCAATGGGCTACAGCTAATCGACTTTGGCAGCGATGCGGTTGTCGGCATGAGCGTCACGGATGATGAGCTGGCCCAGCTGGCCGATTGCTTTGCCGAGTCACCTAAGCAGCCGGCAACACCGCCGCCATCGCTGTCACCGCCGGAGCTGCCCGAGCAAAGTGGCATGCTTATTACGAACAGCTCTGAGCTGGCCGAGATCTTTCGCTCGCTGAGCTTTCCGATGGGCGAGCAGTCCAAGTCCAGGCGTCAGGCGGCGCCGCAGCGCATGAGCACGCTGAGCGATCAGGTGTGCCCCAACTATATGATGTCCCCACCGAATACGCCAGCAGCTGTGAACGCAGCCGTTGCGGCTGCTAACTCATCGCAATCGGCGTCCATCAACGTGTACTTCTTGTCGCCGCCGCCGCACGCGGCTGGCTACACGCCAAGTGACACATCCACCGTATCACTAGACGTGGTCACCACACTGCCTGTGCCGCAGCCAGGGACAACTGCACAGCACCAGCAGCATCCACCCAACATATCACCCAAGCCCGAAATCATACTTGACTCCACACTCTCGCCAGTAGACGGCAACGAAGGCCACGGACTGGCCGAGCACAAGGATATCACCTCACCCCTGCTGAAGCGCAAAGATAGCGCCACCGACACGGATGTGAGCGCTTCCGGCGGCCGACAGCGCTTTCTCACTGGCTACGAGGGTATTCAGACCATGCGGAAACGACAAGCGTCGGTGGTCACCTATGATGTAAACGTTATCAACTTCTCCCAGGAGCAAAGCGACAGTCGCAGCTACATTCCTATGGGTCGCGTCTCCACCAGCTCGGCAAGTAAGTGCAGAGAAACAGTCATAGGCGAAATTTCAAAATGGTCAGCAATCAGCAAAGGTCATGGTCAGGCTCATGGTTACGTTTATGCTTGAGTACATATTTAATTGGGGCAGCATTAAAGTATGACTCGTGACTTTGAACAGAATCAATATCTGAATGTAAATTTTATGCAATCGCAGTGCAAACTAAATTGAAATTTAATAATACAATATAGTCAAAAAAATACCAAGCATTTGTTTTGTACATTCTTTGTACCTGTTAAATGCAAGGTTTTTTGTTTTTTTTTTTGTTTGTATTTTTAAATTCGCTAAACTATATATAAAACAGACTCTAAGTGGCATATTTACTGCATTTAAGCTGCAGGACTTAAATCGTTCATATATTCAGAAAACAAATTTAAATACAAATATTTGTTACAAATATGTAAATTCCATGAAATATTAATGGGTTCTCAATTGTAATATTATTTATTTTGTACTCATTAATATTTATTTTATTCAATCAATTTCACATTTAACTACTTATAAACAATTGCAACGTATCCCGAAAACCAACACCTAATTTTCGGAATGGTAAATTATTCATGCTGAACTAATTTTGCTAAATTTAAAATTTTAAATGCATTGTATGAGTAAATCGACCATTATATTAATCGATCGAAGCGAATCCAACTTGACTCTGTACTAAGTAATATAACTAATTATTCAAATTCTTAAATTTCATTACATTAAATTAGTATGCTTTAAATTAATAGTATTTTAGATATTTAGTAATTCTAAGCAAGAGTTATCACGAATTTGCAAATAGAAAAATATTTTATACCTCTAGCATCAAGGACTTGCACTATTTATTCAATACTTTTTGTTGTGACTCCATTCACTTAATCTGTGCATGGGAATTAGTAACAGCTGATCGCAACATGTGAATTAATCATGAATATTCTGAAAGTGCCTATAGACCAAGCCACAAGCTGACCTTCCTGAAACTTTGCCCACTCCCTACATATAAATACTTAGTTTATGTGTTAGTAAGTCGCTTTTAGATAATTGCTGTGCAGAAAAATTTAAGGTTTAAATATTGCTCTTAGCACTTAACCTATTGCAATTTTTGCACTGCAAGTCGGACGCATAAAGCATACGCCTAGTTGACCGACTACTAAAACTACGACAATCGAGAAAATGTGTGGAATGATTTCTTTAAAATAATTATTATTGAAAGAGTTGAGTGTACTTCAACCTATTAACTTTATATAGTACTTTGTTTTCCAGTGATTTCGTCAGCTATTCTTTTTCAGTATATAAGTATTATGTCTTTAAAATTTCACTATTTTTCGCCTTCTAACTATTGCATGGCGCGCATGCTTATTGTGATGTGGCCTAAACAACCGTAATATAATTGTGACGAACCTTTGATTTCATACAAATGTATATGTCTTTTACCATCCTAATCTATCTATCTGTCTTCCGGTCTATCTCTTTCTCTCTCTCTCTCTATCTCTCTCTCTCTTTTTTTCTGTATGTGCATATGTGTGTGTATATGTTAATGAAATCATCAAATTGTCTTCAATCCAATATCAAAAACTCTTCCAACTCAACTCCAATTGTGAACGTCCTCAAACAAAATAAAAACGAAAACTTCAAAAAGAGCACGAATTTTCCAATAAATCCTCACTGATTCGACGCGGTGGCATCTGCATTTTTGTGGATGAAGACGAGGCCGATATTATTGAGCAAAGGCCGCACGGCGTTACCTTTGCCCCGGCCGCCAGCCTGGCGCAAAAGTGTCCGCTCTGTGGCGCCGACATCAGCGCCACCACAACCGCCAATACCACCAACACCACCACCACCACCACCACCACTACAACCACCGACACCAACACCTCAGTCCGAGCAAGTAGTAATCGTAGTAGTAACGCTCAGACCCCAGCTATGGCTCCGGCTCCGGCTACAGCACCGGCTCCGATTTCAGGGCAGGAACAAGCTCCGCGCACGCGCTCACGCTTCTGGCACAAACAATTGGCGGCGCTCGCAGAATGTTGGCAGCAGAGCAACAACCGGAAGCAACGCTATAAAACCGGATGTAGTCACTGTGGTGCCACCGGTGAGTTGTTTTGTCATCTCCGCAACACATACTGCTCATTCGACTTCCCATGAACCACTTTCCCACTCCAATATCTTTCTCTCTATCTCTCTCTCTCTCACTCTCTATTTTTCTCTATCGCGCTCTGTCTTTCTTTATCCCTGTCTTTTTATCGCATTGCTGTTGATTCTTATCTATCCTTGCATATCCTTTGCCCCTGTATTTCTGTGTCATTCCTGCGCTTTTCCCTACAGTCGAGTCGCACCTGCATCAGCCAAAAAAACTCAAGCATATCTGTAAATACACATTATTTATTCCTATCCTAAAATTATTTATAATAGGTAAATTTCATTCAAATAGTATTGAATTTTTAGAAAAAGCAATGTTACCAAGAAAGTTCAGATATCATAAATAAAAAAAAAGGGACTTAGATAATAATCGAGAAAGACATATAGACATTTTCTTGACAATTCTGGTTTGGCATAAATTAAAATAGGTCTGATGATATCAAAAATTGAGAATTGGAAAAGTATCAAAACTGGAAACGGCAGTTTACCAAGTGAGCAGCAGACTAAGACAACATCCAATGGAAGATAAAAATTTAAAATGAAAGAACATTCTTACAAGTGCTGCAACAAGTTAGTAAGGTCTGCAAATCTGAATATATAGATTCGAATATTGCTCAATAGGTATATATGTTTATGGAGTTGAGACCCTATTCAGATCTTTCGAAGCTCTGTCGCAGAGAATTTTTTACGTTATTTTTATACCCTGGACCCATTTAAAAGAGGCAAAACATTATTTACACAAATGTGACCTTACATGTGATAGTCTGGAGAAAGCACATCCGACCCAATATAGTATATAAATTCGTAATCAACATTAATAGCCGAGTCGATGCGCCTGTCCGTCTGCTCGTATGTATGAGCGCAAGGATATCAGAACCTATAGGAGCTAGACACTTGAAATTCTGAACGTAAGGCCTCCCTACATAACTCCCACGCAGTTCGAGTTTTGTTACTGATAATCGACCTGTGTTTTGAGAAAACTTGCCATACAGCTTCTTGATTTTAAGTGCTGAGTCGATAAAGCCATACCTGGTTATCCTTTAGTCAACTCTTATGCATACTTTTCTCTGAGTTGTTATGCTGTTGTCGTCTAAGTTTATTCTAAGCCTTTCTGTTGCAGACAATTAATATGTTGAAATCGGCCGATTCCGACTATCATCTAATATATTTAATTTTACCAAACTGAGCAATTGAGAGTCTTACTCTTATTTCAGCAAAACAAAAGGGACTCATGTCTCAGAAGAAAACAATTTTATGTCGAGGATATATATATATTTATATAGTGACATTTAAGGATAACTTAAACGCACATAGTAGTTGAAATGTATTATTTTAGTAGCATCTGGCCGAAATGGAACTCAGAGAGTTGAGCGACCAATGCAGCAAGTAGTTTTACAAGCAATAGCTATTTATTGGATCACTTACAATTTATAATGATAATTACCTGCACTAAGTATCAACATTCGAACTCGAATCACAATGACCATGTATTAATCCCAACAATGCCCAACTGGACATGACCATTCTCAAAAAAAGACATTGACACTATTTGCTAAATCCCTCGCGTACCTGGCTGTGGCCATAGGGCCGGCACCTTCAGGCTAAACTCATTTTTTTTCACCGGCAGTTGTGAAGTCTCCTTCGGTGCTCCTTCATGCTGTACATAATTGCCTCCGCTATGCACGTGCAATATCTTTGCTTGTCCAACGCCCAACCTACTGTGTTTACTGTGTTTTCTTTTTTTGCATTATGATTCCTTGCTCAGTTTGTCGGGCAACCGCTGCCACTCGGAACGTTGGCGACGGCGGCGCCGAGGAGGTCGAGGACAAACTTGTTTGCCACTTCCTGTTGCTTACCGTTTGTCTGTTTGTCAGTCTGTCGTCTGATTTGTTTTTCTTTTTGTGTAAATACTTTTTCAATGATGTTTATGTTTATGTTTTGTACGTGTGCGAAAATGAGTCGGTGTATGTGTGGGTGTATCTGTGGAGGCACTGTATATCTTTATGATAGCAAGTGTCCTGTGTAAATATTTTCAATTGTTTGTTTCGTTTTTATTACTTTTCCCACACCCACACACACCGACACGCACACACACCAGCTCGATTATTCAAAACTGGTTAAATGGCGCCGCCCAAAGTTGGTTGTGGGAGTGAGAAGTGGGTACTATACACTAAGGAGGGTGTTTGTCATCGATGGTACAACAACAACAACAATGACAATAACAACAACAACAACAGGAATAACTACAGCGGCAATATTAATGTCAAAGTTAAACAAGAACCGTCACACATGGCGCTACACGCATAACATGTGAGGCATTGCTTGTATTCACACGCACACAAACACACACACACACACACACACGCACACACACTCGCAGACACTCAGCTTATGACCTCGCATTCAACAGCATTGCCAAATGCAGCAGCTGGCCTTAAGCTGTGCCAAAGATGAAATTTAGCTTATCAGTTTGTAACTCTCATCGAAATCTCATCATCAAACTCTTTATCTGCCCGACAGGCGGCTCAGTGCGACCCGCGAAAGGTTGGAAGGCCGAGCACAAGGCCGCTCGCACTTTGGGCATCATTATGGGTGTGTTTTTGCTCTGCTGGCTGCCCTTTTTCCTTTGGTAAGCAGTGCTCTAGGCGTAAGGCTCAAAGCTCAGTTTATTTATGTATATATATATATATATATATATATATATATTTGGTTATCTACAGGTATGTCATCACGTCGCTCTGTGGCGCCTCCTGCCCCTGCCCGGATGTGGTCGTCGTGGTGCTCTTCTGGATTGGCTATTTCAACTCAACACTTAATCCGCTCATCTACGCCTATTTCAATCGAGACTTTCGCGATGCCTTTCGCAATACGCTGGAGTGTGTGCTACCCTGCCTAGAGAAGCGCAATCCCTATAATGCTTACTATGTCTAGAGTCTACAAACATCTCTAAATGCTATCAAACGATGCCACTGTAAGTGATATTCAATACTCTTAGCTATTCAGCTAATACCAAATAAAACGTTAATCATGAAAAAAAAAACTCTGTTAAAGCCTTGGAGCTAAGCAATACTCAATTGTGTGTTTTTTATGTATAAGTATTTATGCAATTGTATGTATGTATCTATAAGTAAGCATAACGCTTAGCTAGGGACTCTGAACTTAATGGATTCTCTGGCTATATCATGTCAAATGTGTGTCTATTAAGCATATACGTAAAACCTCTGTGTCCCTAGTATAAAGAATAACTCTCAAAATCGAAGCAATTGAACAAGCCACTAGAAAATAAAAAAGAATTAAGAAAATATATAACTACTAGAAAAATATATAACTACCTAAAAATATTACTTCGGGAAATATTCGAAGCTCACGTTCTTTTCAAATGTCCGATCGCTGTATTCCAATGTTTAAGTACTGAACTATCTTAAGTCAAATTTAAAATACGACTCAATTGATAATGCTTTAAATAAGAATGAAATATACTATTCCATTATTATATTATACAAATTGTTACATTTTCAACTAAGTGTTAGAAACTCTACATAAATTTCAAACGGTCAAAATGAACGGATTATGCCTGATAAATGCAAATTGACCCACAAAAATAGGGTAGTACAATTAGTAAAAATCAGTTAAGGCCAATCAATCTCCTGTTTCCATTTCAAAAACTCTTGAAAATGGTATAAAACTGAATCCTAATTTTGTGTTAAGCGCGTAAGATTAATAAATATTGTTCTTCTTGAAACAAACAGTAGTGTTAAGGTATGCAATATAAATTGAATTGTTCGCGTCATAAAGAATAATCCAGCTTAATGACAATCTAACAAGAATAACAAAAAAGAAATGAAAGCCGCAATGAAGCAACTTTAAAATGCAAAAGTTATCAGACATAGCAAATTTCTTAATTTGCTAGAAAAAGTTGAATAAATTACTTGGTTTCCTTTTTTAAGTTAAAGCTACTTTTGTGATACCTATTAAAGGGCATTGATTTCATTTTTAGTTCAATTTGGTAACGATTTCTGTACACATTGCAAGTTTATGTTTTAGATAAAAGCGATTGAAATGTAATCTCGATATATATATAAAATATATATACATATTTTATTTCTATGTATTTACTTGCTGAAAACTAAATAATTAAGAGTTAAAGTGTGCAACTAACGTGTTTTAAATATACATCTACTTTGAGCGTGTGTAATTGTGCGTTTACTTCTGGCGGGCACTGTAGATTTCACATTTATAAATATCTGTCCGCGAGAGTATATATACATAGGTATATGCTATGTACTTGGTTGCGGTTATTCGTGGCGAACTCTGCTATGGGCCAGTTTTGTCTTGAATCGCTCACCAGATGCTTAACGCGCGCATCGAACACACGTCGACGGAGCCACACGAGGGGGACGCCACTTGTGTGGTGTATTTCAACAACCAGCTGTTCTCTGGAGGTGCCGATGGTAAAATACGTGTGGGTATTATGGGGCAACAGTTAAGTTTAGTCATTTATCCGCTTACCTGAGATCGGGCTTCCCTTACAGATTTGGTCGGAATCGCTGCAACTGCTGCGCACGGTGACCGCCCATGATGCGTACATTTATTGCATGGCCGTGAATGAGAATGGAAAGCTGTATTCGAGCAGCTGCGATGGCCAGGTTAAGTACATGCTGCCGCCGTATGAGGATGCTTCCGTGCAGGAGTTGTTCCGCTGTGACGACGCCATTCAGGCCATGTACTGTAATGGCGCTGTGCTCTATACGGGCGATGATAAAGGCGTGGTTACCACGTGGAGTAACGATCGCATGCTCTTCAAGTACAATTTAGTGGAGGAGGTCAAATCACTTGCCGGGGAACAGCAGCTCATCTACACAGTGCGCGACTTGGACGTGGTCATTTCAATAATTGTGGAAGGCAAGTCCGGCAAATATAGCAACAAGACTGTTATTCCAGGTAAATCACCTTTAACACTGCTCGGTCCATTGATCGACGGCAAAAGGAGCTATCTGGCATTTCCCGATCGCACGGGCATGGGCCTGCAGCTGATAAATAATCTGCCACAACACAAGTTCTCCCACATTTGGCGGTTGCCGGTGAGTGGATAGCATTTTACTTAACCATTTTGTAAGTCACTATTGTCATCTTGATCGCAGAACTGTCATGAAATGATTGTGAATAGTATATGCGGCACTGATGAGTACTTGTATTCCGGTGGCTACGACAACAAAGTGAAAGGCTGGACAGATTTGGCGGCAAATCAGCCACGTGCACTGGGCGAAGTGGATGTGGGCAGTTGTGTGAATTACATTTGTTGTGGCGCCGATAATTATGTGTATATTGCAAGCAGTGATGGCTTTATACGTTGCGCTAAATTTGTTTAGTTTACTTTTATTTAAAAAAAAAAAAGTTCATATTAAAACAAATGAGTTATGCACAAAGAGTAAAAATTATGATAATCATATTTGAAATTCTTTTGGGGCTTACAGCCATTTTTATATTTTTTTATTTTCCATGAGAATTAATTCCTTTTATCGAATATCGTCATCATTTATTTTATTCAATAACGTTCAGCATTGGTGGGAAATAGAATTGTGATTAGAATTCCGACAGCTTTTTGGCTTTTTAGAGAAATTAAATTTTTAAAAACACGTTATTGCCCTTTTTGTTCGAAGGGAGCGCATTTTTTATCATTTTGCAACACTGTAGGTGTTGCCAGACTTAACCAAAAAGATAAACTCATATGTAAGCATCAGCATCCACTAAAATATACGGCAACGCCAATGCATTTGTGTGAGCTTGTAAAAAATTAACTTTTTCACTCTTTTAAACTTATTTTAATAAGCCGGCTTGACCCCGACGATGACACATCCCGTCGCGGCAAAGGGGCACCCGCGCAAGTATCCGTTTGTCAACATGCGCATAGCGGATCACTCAGTGCTGGACACAATTGAGGGCCGTCACAGTTGCCGGCACTGCAATCGGTCTCGGAAATTTTTCTGCTACAATTGCCACATACCAGTGGGTGAACTGGGCAGGTTATTGCCACGAGTAGAGCTGCCCCTCCAAATAGACATAATCAAGCACAAGAAGGAGATTGATGGCAAAAGCACGGCGGTGCATGCGGCAGTGCTCGCGCCGGATAATGTGCAAATCCACACATATCCAGATATACCCGACTACAGGCAGGAGGATGGTGTGGTGCTCATCTTCCCAAGTGCTACGAGTCTCACTGTGCCGCAGCTATTTCAACGAAATGTCCATTTGAAAATTGATGACAATTATGGCCTGCCCAAGGGCCATCACATGGGCACAATGTTGCGGCGACGTATGGATGAGGTTGTTGGAGAATCAGAATCGGAACAAAGCTCCAAATGCTACACATACGGAAACCTGCCAGTACGACGGGCTGTATTCATTGACAGCACCTGGAATCAGAGTCGTAGCATCTACGCAGACGAGCGCGTTCGCGGCCTACGTACTGTGGTTCTCCAGAATCGCTTGTCACAGTTCTGGCGACATCAGCGAGGCAGTCCCCGTTGGTATCTAGCCACCATCGAGGCGATACATCAGTTTCTATTAGAGATGCACGTGAACGCATGGGGCCTTAATGCAGCATACCGAGGCCTGGACAATCTGGAGATTACAGAAGGCTTTCATCAGCTAGCAGCGCCTCTCACGCTGGCGGCGCCTACGGGCTGCGTGCAACGCGAATCACCATATAATGGACAGTACGACAATCTACTGTTCTTCTTTGCAAATATGTATGATCTCATACACAAGTACTACGACCACAACGATCTGATATCGTACCGTCGTCCAATTTAAGCAAAATGAGGTGTTATTATTTATTAAAAAGAGTAATAATTACTTGAAGTTAGTTTCATTTTAATATCTTCAACTATTTCTTTTTCTTCTTGCCCTCATCGCTGGAATCGCCAGGCTGCTGTTTCTGCTCGGTATTCACCGGTTTCTGCCATTTTAGAGGATTGTTGCGATAGAACGGCCACGGTGGGATGGTAATCTAGGTGAGGCATAAGAGAGCTCGAATTACGCTTTAGCTGTGATTTGAGGATCCACTTACCAGTGAAGATAACAGGAACCCAGCACCCAGCACGTAAACAGTTTGAGAAAACTGCTGCATAAACGCGCCATATATAAGACCAATAACTCCAAATAATGTTATGATTAAACGGGACCAGCGTTCAGCTTTTGCCTGGCCAACAAAGTCCTGAGAAAGATCTAAAAGTTCAGTTACTGTTTTCGTAGCAGTTTAGAAACTGTGCCGTTTACCATGTGTGTCTGTATATCAAACATGTTGAGATTTCTGAATTTTGCACTTCTAATGCGTAAACAAATTCGGTTGCGGCACGTCAGCAGTAAAATCGAAGACAACTTTAATGTAAATGTTATCGATGTTTTGCAGATGGAGGCAGTGCTACCGACTATCGATAAGAGAAACTGTTTAGGTGTTTTAATGAAATAATTATAAGTGGAAGAATACGTTATTTATATGTGACCAAAAAAAAGTTCGGCTCGGCGGTGCAATTCAATTAACAGTCTTTGGTAAAAATAATCGGTAAAAATAATTCCACGCATTAGAATCTGAAGATTTCTTTGTTTGTTGAGTACACGGTTACTTTAGCAAATTTATCGACCATCATGGCGCGATATATTGAATACAATCGAAAAATATTTAAATGTAAATTGTTCATACATTTATTTGTACAACTTGTAAAAGGCGCAAAATATGCCGTGGACGTTATTATTTAAGAACTTAAAAATAAGTGGCGTGTATTGTGCTGTCTATGATTAATGATAAGGTGAATGTGCAGTGGAATACATTTGTTTCGTTTTCATTTTGTTCGCATTTTAGACTCGAGCGGCACGGGTGCGGCGTAAGTTAACAATATTGATAACGCATATGGCAATCCAGGCAAAGAGCGCAAACCAGGCGAGGACGAGGGTAAAGTACAAGCAAGCAGCGGTATTGATGCGTCCATAACGACGACGCTCATATGAAATGCTCTCCACCAGATAGTCCATAAAGTCAAAAACAGCTGCGCAGGACAAACGTGCCTTGATTACGGGCACAATATTGCCAACGCCTTGGATTTCCTTGAGCAAGGACTCGCGATACTGTTTGCAGGTGACCTCAAAGCCATCGGTAAAAATGGCAGCATAGATCAGCTGGTAAACGGCCATAATGACCGATATAACCGTGGCAGGTAACCCTGGCAAAGACAATAATATAATTACGGCGATCGTTGGTAACCTGGAGCTTCTACTTACAGTAGTAGGGCGAGAGGCTGTCGGGTGTCAGTTCGGACTCGGTGGTCACCACGACCATGTCACCAGAGCTGCAAGATAGATTGAGAGAACGGAAACAACACAGCGGGTGAGTAATTGCAAGTTTTCAATTGAATTGGTGTAGTCTCGCAGTTGGTTCAGTCATCTCTCATTTGGGTCTTCCATTAGCATAAGGCTTAATTAGGCCAGTCTTGCGAGTGTCGCAAGTTGCTGCTGCCGCCGATTAACCCACATGACCCCCGTCTGAATTAGAATTGGGCAGCACTTACCGCTGTCTAATGGTTGTGGTGCCAGCCTTCCGTTTACCCTTGCCAATGCACATGCGGTAGCCATGATAGACGCCCAGCACCACGGCAAAGATCAGCGGTAGAATAAGTCCATAGGTGGCATAGTGGCAATAAGCTATGTTGCCGCCCTCGAAGCTGTTGTAGGTGGTGCGGCCGTGCAACACACAGCCGCAGTTGGTGTCCGGGCAGGCGTTAAGCACATAGCGCCAATGTGTCCAGGCTACTGCCGAGGTGATGCAGCAGATCAGCGAAGACACAATGATGAAGGGATAGAAAAAGGAAAGCGCACGCTCCGCGCTATATGACATCTTTCTGATGGATGGGCGACTTTTTGGGTGGGCTGCATAAAATTGTATGTTAATTAATTAATAGCTGTTTCAATTGAGGCACACTTTAGGTAATTTTTTTGAAATTGTTTATGCACTTGTTTGTCTTTGGGCGAACTGCGCTGCCCGCAACGACGTCGGCGTCATTTTTCGGCGGACACCTGCGCAGGTTTTCTTGTACGCTCTCACACTCCCTCTCACGCGCTCTTGGGGCGTCACACACACGCACACACGCACGACTGCATTTGCTGCACTGTACCCAAAATAAACAAACATTTTGTGAGCCGTTGCAGTCGCATAAGATCTTATAAATAATAAATTGTTTATTTTCATTTATGAAAAAATATTTAAGCAAAATGCACAACTAAAAAACATCAGCAAAACGGCAACTAGCCTTTGGGAGAAGTCTGTCCGCTGACACATACACTTACACAAGCGCACTAAGCTGACACACCTACGTCCAATGACACTGTACGTTCTGCGTGCGAGTGACCGTCTGCGCGCGCAGCAGAAAAACGACTGAATCGTCTTGTCTTGACTCTGATCGGAGCGAGCGCTCTGGCTCTGGAAAAAAGAGGAGAGCGAGCGAGAGCTAAGAACAGGAAGAGCGCCAGATAGCGGCAACGGCTGTGTATGTGTGTGGCAGCTGACGCACGCTTAACCAGTGAGCATGTGTGTAAAAAAACAACTTGGCAGCTCTGTTCGTTACTATTTGAATCGACGCGACTTCCAACAAGACCGTGTAATAATAAGTGTGTACATATGTGCACAATATGAATGAAAGGTGTATGAAAACAACTAAGACGCCTGCTTTTTGGCCAGGCGCCATCACTTAGCATGCCTGCCAAGCATCTGCCGGGTACAACAAATGACGCGCGCAACAAAAGCGACCCGTCCCATGCTGCTTCATCCTGCTACGTACTGGCTGGCCGCCATTACCGGGCCATGTACAATTTGGCTAAAACCATTTTTCGCGGACGCCTGATCTCAGTTGCATGAGCACTGTGGAACTCTCAACTACGCGTATAATTTTGAGTGCAAACGCCAAACGGACAAATAAAACCAAATACAAAAAGTATTTGTCAAAGTATTGACTAACTAATAAATAGTTTATTATGCTGAAGGCAAAGTGAAAACAAAAGTGCCACTTAACCAATAAAAAGTGCTTATAATTGTGGGCGTTACGAAATTGCATGAAATTGCAAAATTGCAGCCTCTAGAAATTTTCATTGCAGACCAACAATTGCCTATAAATAGCCCAAAAGGTATAACATACATATCTATGTATGTATCTTGTCTGGTTTTCCCAGAACATGATCAAATTATACAAAATTTGTGCATAACTTTCGTAATACATAAGACAGAACATCATTCTTATTGTACACAACAATGCATTGACAATGATGTCATTGCTGTGGCATGTGGCGAGTGCAATAAACTTGAATTTGATCTAAACTTTCAGTTTAATTTACATATGTCTTAAAGTTTCATTTTTAGATTCTACTAAAACGACCACTAACATATTTAATACGAAATGGGTAAATATGTTTGCAATTTGGAACCCCTTAGATAGTCATAGCAAAATCTTAGCATTAGTTGGGCCCTTTTTAAATAAGTCAAAAACATCTTATGTAAATAATATTATATTATATTGCAAGATAAAAAGACTCTGTGTGTCTACCGGAAACTGGTATCATTTGTATGTGTTTATGAATGATAACTTCTTGTAAATGATTACAATTTTCCCTGTTAATAGCCCTTTTATATTCAAAGCTATGTTTGAGCGTTCCAAGTTGAAGATAATGAAGGGTTATTTTAAACCACATTCAATAGGAAATATAAATATTTTTTAGTAAAAACAAATTTCCTTCTTGTAAAATTAGTCATACGTATAAGAACCGGGGAATATACTCAACAATAACATATTTTTAATAATTTACAGATTAAATTAAAGCTTAGGAAATTATACTAAAGTCAAATTAAATATTTTATTTATATAAATTCGATTTCCCCATATTGAAATAGCATATAGTTTAAAGAATTGTGAAAACAGAATTTTTGTCTAAGGATAGAATTGATTTCTTTTTCTTTGTATCTAGTTATTATTACAAAATAAAAACTAGAATTATTTAGCTGAATATATTCATCCAATTAATCTATAAATATAAGACTTTCTGGCTGACAGACTGATCGATTGGGCACAATAAGTCGTGTTTTTGGAAGAGTCTACTTAAGAACTGAGTTGCATGAATCTTTTTTCTCTAGTATTCCATTGCAAAATACTATTGCAAAGGCATTTGAGAAATGTTTCGGGCAGAGCCCGATGGACCCATAAATAAGTCAAATTTCATAAATTGAAAGTAAGACATGTAGCATTGCTCATACCTTAGCTTTGAAAATAATCGAGTCCTTATGAAATATTTGCATAATAAATACAATTGATGAATGAATTCCTTGGCTACTTATAGAAACAGTAAATACACCGACACAAACCGGCGCTTCACTATACATACTACATTCTGTACAGACAATAGATCTTAGAGCGCAAGTCCCGCAACAACCAGATAGCACCCAAGTAATTTAAATATTGAAAAAGCATTATGGATAATTGGAACGTTTTGGCAGCGCAAACCTCATCCCAGGCCATTGGACGAGATGATCTCAATGCGGTGGTCAAGACGCGTCTGGTGAGTACCGCCGAGTAAACCTTTCTCCCTCCCAAATAACATGCAGTAAGCAAAACAAAAATGAAAATGATTGCGTAGAATGCGATGCATATAGCTAGTATACAATATACGATATATTCAGGTTGTACACATGTTGTGAGTGTATAGACCCAGGCATATATACTGGCCAACCCAACAGCTGTTCGGCAGGCCCAGAGTTTTTCGCTCTTCTGACCACCAAAAAGCAACGACATGCTCTAGAAATTCTTGGCATTTTGTTGTTTTGGCTGCTCTAAACATTACTAGCGCTCATCTATAAATAGGATCTCCTCGGTGGCTTTTCTCTTTAGCTTGCTGCCAGCCTGCCTGCGAGTGTGTCAAATGTTAGTGGGCTTTTTGGAGATTCCTCACAGTAGCGCCAAGTAGCCACAGCTAATTTAGACAGACGTTGAAGGTGCTCGGCAACGCGCGTATCTCTCGCACTGATATTTCTTTTATATAAGCAAAGCATATAGTATACTTTCGATACTATACAGAACAATGGATATTTCTACCGATATTTGGGGTCAGCTGGCCGTAGAGGCCTCGCAGGTGTATCTATCCGATGGCACCATGCGTAGTCCCTTCGCCGACACGGTATTTACTTCATTCAGGAGCCCACGGGCTGACTGATGTGTATTGATCAGTATCAGCTTAATAAATACATACATATATATATATATATGATCATCTCTCTTGCAGACGATTGAAAAACTGCCCGACAAGGTGCTGTTGCACATATTTTCATATCTGTCGCATCGGGAGATTTGTCGGCTGGCCCGCATCTGTCGTCGCTGGCGTAAGATCGCCTACGATACGCGCTTGTGGAAGAATGTATCGCTGCGACCGGAGGTTTCAGGGCTGCACGTCGGCTCTCTGGAGATGCTGCTCTCTCTAATTTCGGTAAGATTTGGACCGACGCTGCGCTACATCGAGCTGCCGATTGAGCTTATCACGCACACGGTGCTGCACGAGCTGTCGGCTAAGTGTCCAAATCTAACGCACATGCTGCTGGACTTCTCCACAGGTAAATGATTAGACTCGCCACTCGAATGGTAGCTTATATATTCTCTTCTTTGTCCCTCCAGCTATGCAATTGCATGACTTCAGCGAGATGCAGGCGTTTCCCACTAAACTGCGCTACATGTGCATTTGCTTGTCCGAGGTGATCTTCATGGAGGGCTTCATGCGTAAGATTTACAATTTTATCAATGGTCTGGAGGTGCTACACTTGGTTGGCACCTATGAAAAGTGCGAGGAGGAGGAGGAGGAAATTTACGAAGTCATTAATGTGCACAGACTCAAATCGGCCACGCCCAATTTGCGCGTCATCAATTTGTATGGCATTAATTTTATAGACGACTCGCACATTGATGCCTTCAGCTCCAATTGCATACAGCTTGAGTGCCTGGCTGTTAACTTTTGCAATAAGGTCACAGGATCCACGTTGAAGACGTTGGTGCAGCGCTCGAAGCGATTGACCTGCCTGCTCATGAATGGCACGAGCTTAAAATCAGAGTTTGTCATGCAGGTGGAATGGGATAAGTGCGCGCTACAAGAGCTGGACATTACGGCTACCGATTTGACTAGCGAGTGCCTGGTAGACATGTTAACGCGTATACCCAATCTTAAGTTCCTATCTGCCGGCCAAATCAATGGATTCAATGATACCGTGTTGAAGCAGTGGATGGAACAAGGCAACACCAGGTTCACATATAATACAACAATACCTATAATTGCTTATCCTTATGACTCTCATCTACTCGTGCAGATCCCTCAACTCCTTGGACTTGGACTCCTCGGATAACATAACAGACGAAGGCATGCTAAAGTTTCTGCAGCGCCATGGCCATCAGCTGAGCGCGTGCTGCCTATCTGGCATGCCGCACATTACAGATCAGCTCTGGATGAGCATACTGCCCATGTTGGGTAACTGCAAGTAAGTAGAGCGAAGCAGAGGCGGTGCATATGATCAGTAGATGACTAATTGACTGCCGTACAGAATAATAGTTATGGGCACGGCTGAGAAACTGGGCGTCAATATACACGTGGATCAGCTGATGGACACCATTGCATCCAACTGTGGAAATTTGGAGCGTCTGGAGCTGCGTTGGGACCCGGACAACTTGCGTTTCTCCGACAAAAGCCAAAAGGCTATTGATATATTGCGCGTTAAGTGCCTAAAGCTGCGCTGCATGGTTTTAAGGTTAGCTTTAAATTTCTGCCTTATATGTTTTCAAGAATCTTGCTTCCGAATGCCTTTACAGCGATGGTCGTTATTATGAAACAGTGAAGGCCAACTTTGAACGCGCCGACCGTATCACGGTGGTGCGCACCACCACTTGCTGTCGTGTCTCGCCATATCACTTGTTGCGCAATTATAACGACTTGGTTTTCAACTAAATAGCGAGTGGCGCATCGAAATAAATGTTTTACGTTAAACTGTTGTTGTATCCTTATATTCCATACGGAACTGGAACAGAGAGCGAGCAAATATCCCAAAAAACAATAGGTGCGCATATGTTTAGAACGCACAGTTAAGACAAAATTTGTTTGGTTTAAGGCAATCTGTATTTTAGATAGCATGCTGCAATACAAAATACTTGACATGTTACATATGCATCTGTTCTATATACAAATTTGATACAAATCGCTGACTTTTATACATAAGCTGCCTTAGAAGTTTTCATCCAATAAGCCACTTTTTGAATTGCGTTGCTTTCTCAAAAAAAAAAAATAAAATAAAAGTAAACAAAATGTAAGATGTTTAAATAAACTATGAATCCAGTGGCTAGATTCGTAGGCCAGGCCAAAACTTTTACAAATATTGTTGTCTAGTCAAAATCCGACGCAATCGCTTATTGCTTCCATATTGTACTGTATTTTCTTCTCATTTTTTTCTTCATTTAATTAAATTATATATATTAATAAGTAAGAGTGTAAGATTTGCTAATTTTAATTTCTTGTAAATTACAAAATTATCTTGCGATTTGTTAACTAGTTTTGTTTGTTTTTTTACTTGGTACTTGATTAAATCATTTTCAGACTTCACCGCATTTATTTTTCTGCTAATGGTTTTTTTTGTTGTTGTTTTGTAACACCATTTCACTGTAAACTTAAAACTAACCTTTTTCAACATTTTTGGGTCAACTTTTTACCGTAAGCTTAATGTACAAAGATCTCTGATTGAATTCACGTTTCGTTCAGCGCCCTCACATATATAGTTAGGTATGTACTTATATGCATGATATAATTTAATTTAGTGTGGAATCGAAGCCAAACAACTGAACGTGCTTTTGGATGTCTGCGTGTATATGAATACGTATGAATGTGAGTTGGGGAGTGCGTGCACATGAATGAATCAGGTATTGGCGTTTATAGGAATGGGTCTCCCGAAACGTTCGAATAGGCAGATAATAATTTTGCTTAGGAGTTTCGCATTTTTACATAAGTACACTAACACATAGAACAGTTTACATCTGGTTTGATTAAGATTAAATATAGCGGTACAATTCATTGCTGTTCCTGTGACAACCGAAATATGTGCGTCGTATTGCTGGCCGCAGCGGTAGCAACAGCGGCCGCCGAATTTGCCGTCGATGGAGGCGGTTGAGCCGACGCTGTGATATAGCTCGCATTACTGTTGCTGCTGCTACTGCTTGCACTGCTGGCTACAGCGGCTCGGGTCTCTGCTGCAATTGCGGCCGCCTCGCTCGCCAAATTGGCTATAGCATTATCAATATTGGCCAAGGCAGCGGCAGCATTGACCGGTGCTACGCCCTCTTCTGGAGCTGCTTCTGCACCGCGTTCGGGTGAGCGGCGCGGCACTCCAGCATTGTTTGCGTCCTGTGAACAAGCCAAAATATTATAAGCTTGTAAACAATTATACAAAATTCAAAAATATAGAGGCTCCAGTCGGGAGCTTCCGTCAAGGAGATACCCCAAACCCTCTTATTCAAACACCAAATGCAGCTCGCGCCACTAAGAAATTTCTACTTACTTCTCTTGGATATATACGAATAGGCTGTTCAGCTTGAGCTGGAGCTGCTGGATCGGCATCTTGTGCGTTCTCCTCAGCTTTGTCAGTGTACATCATTATTTCGTGACACAGCGGACAGCGATCCTGTACATAGAGCCACTTGCGCAGGCAAACTCCATGGAAAAAGTGACGGCATCGCGTTATCTTAGCCGAGTACATTTCCTGAAAATAATTAAATGTGTACGAAAGCTTATTATATATTAAAAGAAAAAGATTATCAAAACTGATGAACTCACCTGATAACAGATGGCGCATACATCATCAAAGGCCTGCAGCTGAGCAGGAGTCGCTTCCGGCAATGCTGATATCTTGTGGACCGCAGAGCGCCTCTTCATGAACACCGACCAGCCAGCGCGTGCCTCGCACCAGATATTGAAGTAGGCATGAATGCACATCATGATCGCCCTAATGGCGCCGCCTGTAGCATTTTGGGCTATCAAGTTATAGTCATCGATACACAAAATCAACCAAATAATAAAATTACATGCACACGGAACAAAAAAGCTGGACAGGAGCACGCACAACTCACAAGATGAACTTATATAATGATTCGAGATTTACGCAAATATTAATTTGAATGCTTTATGTCACTGATGTGTTGATGTAATTTGACGACGAGGCCAACACTAAAGAACACTTACCCGATTCAAAGACCAAGATCCAGGCACCATTAACAAATAGCAAGATGCCAAAACAGAACTCTACGGCATTGCCGAAGGCACGCACATAGTATAGATAGTCATCTAGTTTTTCCCAAAAGAACTGGCGACGGGCGTCTAGTAAAAAGAGCGTATATGTGGCCAGCGAAACGAGCACCTGTCATACAGAGCATATTAGTCTTAGGAATATGTCGGTTGAATGTAACACATTGATAATGACCAACCTTGATAATGACCTCCACGGAGAAGGCAGTCACCGCCAGCAGCCAAGTAGAGGGCGAATGCTGCGCCCACAAGTAGTAAAGCAGCCCGACTGGCATTAATATGAGAAAGGCGCAAACAGATAAAGCGCGCACGTGACGCTTACGTGAAGGATTCCGCGCCGCGCTCAACGACATCAATATGGGTGAAACAATGTTGTGAAGGAAGTGCAGTAGCGCTGTGACCAGAAGGCATAGATTGCGACATAAGCGCACAAAACGCCTATCGGGCGCCAATGATGTGAGGCCAGTTTGTAGTGCTAATATGTAAAACAGCACCGCCGAAACTGTGCCCAGCGACTTCTCTTCGTCATTGTCATAGGTCAGCAGATACCACTGAAAGCCGCGTCCTATATAGTGGCATATCATCGAGATGACACCAGTCATGCCCAGCACAGCGGTCAAAGTTTCACAACCATCAACGAGCAGCTTCTCGATGGCCGGAAACAGCTGCAAAGGCACATCCGATTCGACAGTCAGCAAGGCATAGCCGCCCTGCATAATTCTGTAGATACGATTTTAATGAGAATAATCACTGATATTAAAAAGCATAAAAAATGGTAACAATTGAGTTATTATTTTGAGAACTTGGCTGAAATGTTTGTTTTATTATGATTGTTGATAACCTAAGAAACAAAATGTGACTGACTCTTCATAAGGTACATGTTTACACGATCAGCCGCTTATCCGCGCTGTCTTGTTTTTGCGCAAACGCGTTCTCGGTACATCCTGAGCAAAATCTCACGAACATAACACAACTATATCTTATGTATAGCATTCATAGAAACGCTCAGTATATACATATACTCAAATGCAGTTTAATGCTTTTGAAAACATTTTCATCAATTAACATATTTTAACTGTATTTTATATCATGACCAAATCGCGGCAAGCGTTTGCTTCAAATTTTAGACAACTTTTTAACTATCTCCCGCCTATTGAAGACATAGATTATTGCATGCCATGCCTAGTTAGTAAAGAAAGCTGTAACATGCAACTTTGATAATAATTTTGATAAAGATATTACAAAATGAGTTTGAGGCTGTTCGGATGATTATGAAAAAATGTATGACATTTTTTTTTTAGGTAGCTTCAATGATGATTTCCACTTTCAAGCTCTTTCGGTTTGGACTGTGCGTCAGTTAATCAGTCAGTTCAGTCAGGAAAACAGTTTTAGATATTAATTAAACGATGTGACGATGTGAGATAACAACTACTATACCGTAGCCAGTGTGTTAAATAATATTTTTTAGTCATCCCGAAAAATTCGGTAATATTTTGATATAAATATAATGAAGCAAATATAACGATTTGACAGTAAATTTGCCTGTATATTTGCCTTATATACAATAAACAAGTAAGAGGTTATAGTCGGGAGCTCCTGACTAGAGAAAACCCAACACCAAATGGAGCTCGCGCCACCCGCTCCTTTGCTTAAGTAGTAATAAAAATCAAATTAAAAAAAATAGTTCCCTCAGACAGGTTCGAACTTTCACCAAACCGCATTACTTGCCGCCGCATCTACCCAACTACTCAACCAATAACTGAGTCGTAATGAGAAAAAAACGGATTAAAATAGCAGCACAGAAAACAATGTGTGTGTACATCTACACAGAAATTCTTGCAATTTGCGCTTGTTACCCAAAACTCGTGGCCAAAACACGCTTTCTTCAATAACTACTGTGCTTCTTAACCGATCTTCATGAAATATTCAATAGTAGATCTTATGGTCTTGTGGAATATTTGTATATTCTCAGAGTTAATTGCATTAAAAATGGCTTATAGTATTGGGCAGCGTTCACACATACGGACGGACATGGCTAGATCGAGTCGGCTATTGATGGTGATCAAGAATTTATATAATTTATAGGATTGGATATGCTTCCTTCTGCCTGTTCCATACATTTGGACAAATACATAATACCCCTCTTACCCATTTTTAATGGGTCAAGTAAAATTATAAATTGCTTGTGTGATGTGTAATTTTAAGCTACATACCTAATGATCCAAAACAGACGCAAGACGTTGGGCACATTTAGACGCTGCCACTCGTTCTCAATGAGAGCCGAAAGTCCAAAGTTGGATACGAAATTCACGGCATATTGGTAACCATTGTAAACCGTTCTGCTAGCGTCCATGGCACTCAGCATAAGCGTGATTTTAGTCAGTATGATGGGCGTGAGACCCGCGATCACGGGCAGTTTGTCCACTATGCTCGATGAAAGAGGCAACATGGCAAGCAGAATTGGACTAGTAAAAATGATAGGCATGGACCGTTGGAGCAGCGCATAACGAGGGCCTAAATGTATATAGGCAAAGAGCATGCCCATGAACCATTGGGCGATGATATGTGGCGCTAGCGCCATGACGATTCCGCCCGAATCCAGCAGTCTGGTCGTATTCAAGGACAATAAATCTTCCAGTATGCTCGGACTTTGCTCCATTAGCTCTAGTGCGCTCACATTGGACCAGTAGGAGAGAAATGTGAGTCCCAGCGAGGTAAGAAACATGTACACCATCACTAAATGCCGCGTCCATAACATGAAAATGCAAGCGGCGCATAAGAAACCTGCAAATTCCGGACAAGGTTTAAAGTACAATCAAGTCACAGTAGCGGTAAATGGCCCCCAGTTAGCTCACTCACCTAGTAAACAGACGACGAACTTCACCGTCGTTATATTAAGTATATTGCCTAGCATGCTATCGTTGGCCAGCTCGTCCATTAGGCTGTTGAAATTGCTGCTGAGCATTCCGCCGGCTTGCGCTGATTTGGATGCATTTTCTATGGTGTGTTCCAGTATATCTTGACTGCGGTTGCCGATAGAGCTGGTGGCTGAATCTTCGCTGCCCATACCAAAGAATGCTTTGATGTTGGCTAAGGTGTCTGTGCTGTTGCTGGCTTCTTGCGGCGCAGCTTTTGTTGTTGAGGTTGTTGTCTCCATGGTGTAACCTTTACCCGAACTGAGCTGGCTGGGGACGCCCATGCCAATTTTGAGTATCTCATCGATGACCATGATGGGCGGCACACGCATCATGACGTCCACCAGGCCGAGCACCTGCGTCCGGATGGACATGGCAAAGCTGTAACTATAGCTGACGCGGCGTGACTTTGCAAAATGCGTTTGCTGTTGCTTGCGATTCACTTAATCTACATCAACTTTTGAGCGTCGCACGCATTTGTTATTTTTGTTGTTGTTATTATTTTAATGGTTGTCGTTGTTGTCGTGTTTTGTGGGTTGTGTTTTGGTTGCTTGCTCGACTGCTTGGTTAATCGGCTGGCGTTGGCCTTCGTCTTAGATTTCGCAAAAGCGAAAAGAATCGTGTGCAAGTGTTATTGTACGTTGTGGTGTGCGTCAAAATTATATTTGATTGGAGGGAGGGGTGCGGCAACAGTGGTAAAGGTAAACGTCGAGGATTTAGATCGATTGCACTAAACTAGGTTCTTTAAGTCTCACTTCGATCTGGCGCACTGCTTACTATTGTTTTCTATCTCAAAAGCATCGAGTTAAGCGTGAGCGTAAAATTTTTTCACAATTGAATTGGGATTTTTGTTTTTTCTCTGCTTTGCTTCTTTCGTGGGGCTCGTGAGCGTTTCTTTCGATACCAGTACTCGCATCGATAGTAATATCGATAGCTATTCAGCAATTTGCATCACTGCTGACAAGTAATATGGAGTTGCCAGACTGGTAATCAGCTGATTGTATAATTTGGCGCGCACGCAGTAATTTTTTCAAAAATTATCATGCAAGGCAGTAAGAAACACAAGCAATAGCAGCAACACTTTCACAGCTCTTTCATGCGGTATTTTTTGTTAGTACTTAAAATTTATACAAAACCTTTTTGAAAAAATAAATTATTACTTATGCGTCGCCTACTGCAAAACCATATAGACAACTTTTTGAGCACTTTAGGTGCTCCACAACTTTAGCCCGTATGTGCCCTTTACATTCTTAAGGACTCGCCATAAACTGGCCTTTTATTATAACTTATGCAAAGCATTCTTTCTCAACAATTCTATGCGCATGCATCGATAGAAATGCAAACGTATAAACTGGCCATATGTAAACAAAAGAATGTGTATTATTTATTGTGGATTTTAAGCGAAGTTTATTTTAAGCTTACAGCATGAAACTTTAAAGTTCTTTAAAAGGCTTTACAATATTCCATGAAAGAATAAATGGATGCCTTCGTTTATAATTAAAAATTATAGTCTGTACTTATAAACAAGCTAAATATAAAAAAGTTAAACCTTATATATAAATCGAACAGCTTCATAGCTTCATACTTATATTTGTCATGAATTTTTTTTGCTCCCAGTGAGTGGAAAATCATTTTATAATATTTGAATTATGAAACATCGATAGAAAAACAATAATTTAAAGAGGTAACTGCAGAACTTATCTCATGCGCTTTTAATTGTGGTCTCTCATTCGATGTCCATTTTAAATATCGCCTTTCCATGCAATTCTCATGATTTCAACTAATGATCACTTTCTCTCTTATCTTAAATATCAATTTTCAACCAATTTCCCTACAATGGAAAATTTAAATTTACCCGTACTATCTCAAGCATTTCGACTGAAGTTATATTTCATATAACTAAAAATTTACTTTCGATGATACAATCTTTAACCCGCATTTTCCATCCAAGAGCAATACACTTTACGAAAACTGTGAAACACACAGCAGAGGTATTTTCACAAAGATTTTGAAAAATGTGTTTCAAGTTTGATAAGCAAAAAACGTTGGTACAAAACTTTTCACGGTTTTTTCACGTTTGAGTCTGGAATTTCTCAAAACCCCCTGTCTTGCCTTCCCTATCTAAAATCAGATTACTTTATGCTAGCTATTATTATTTACTACTAATTATTTATATACCCGTTTATTCATAGAATGAGAACGAGATTAATTCACATAAAAAATAATACCCCGGGACAAGCTGACGCCTTATGTGACTGGGCACCCGTCATTCCTCAATCCTGTATTATGTGGAATTTACCTAGCTCAGGTCTAAATAGTTAGAATTTATTCAAAGAAAACCGTCTGAAAGCGAGTGTGCACTGGGTGTATTTGCTCGCTGGTGGGGTCAGTAACTTTTTCCATTTAAAATTTGAATTGCTGTTCATGTTGTTGTTTTTGTTATTGTTGCCCACTTGTATGCAAATGCACAAATTGAGGCAATGCAGTTGGACCCCGCTAGTAATTATGCGCAATTGTTTAGTGCTTAGCTCAAAAGGTTCAGCTCTAACTTAATTGATTTTTCGTTTCTCAACAGTAACAAACAAAAATGCCGGGTGTGTATATATATTTTTTTGTTATTTTCGACCGGGTGCCCAGGTAACCGAGGGTAATTTGCATAGTTTTCGTTTGTGTTTTGCAGCATAGTTTGCGGGGCAGCAAATTGCATTACAGCAAATTTGATTTTCCTTATGGCAATGCAGGCAAACAGTTAACACTCCCATGGCAGCATGGCTGTGTCCCATATATGGGCCTCATATATTTAATATAATCAGTGTAATTGTCAGAGGCGATGAGCTGGGGACCTGTTCCTCGGTCTTTGTCTGAAACTGGCCAACGCTCAGGTCTCACGCATGGCAATTGTATAATTTATCGCTCTAGTTCTAATCGCCAGCTGTCAATAGCTGGCAACTTGGCCAGCCAGCCAGCCAGCCAGCCAGCGAGAGCCAGCCACTGATCTCGAGGGAACGATTTAATTCGCAAGCCATATAAGTAGGAAATTTGTACGTTGATTAACGCGCCAATCGTTTTACACAACTGCAAAAGTAACGTACAAAGTGTCGATCGTGCCCCTCCTCCTGTCTTTCCGGCTCTCTCCTCCCCATCCAACAACTATCACTATTCTATCTATATCGCTCTGGGCCTGTCTATGTGTGATTTCATTACACTTTAAGCTATGTGCTGTGATCGCCGACTGCACTTCGCCGAATTGCCAGGACTAGGACATACACAAACACGCACGCACACACACACACATACACACCTCGAACCATATGCGCATGTGAATGTGAACCAGTGCAACGCGTTCCCAGCATGATTACCACTCATAGATAGCCCGACGACTGGCAACCTGCTGGGACGCCAAATGAATTAGCTGCCGCTCACACTGCTGCTTCCGTGGCTGCTGCTCCAGCTTTCCAGTGGATGCTCTGCTTTGGCTGTTGGTATATTAGCTTTATGATTATGTTTGTGCTTGAATATTAATGTGCGCACGAGTACGCTTGAAAGGCTTTAAATTGACAAGCTTAAGTAGCTTGAGTCAACAGAGTGAATGAATGAGTATATGGGGAGAGCCGTCAGATTATAGGGCATGTCTTAAAAATAAGTTAATTTAGAAGTGAAATAATCATGGAAATTAGGCAAGTTCAATGTAAATTATTTTTCAATTATCAAGATCTAAAACTAGCAAGAAAAAGAACACATTATTTGATTTACTTAAAAAATAAATCACAAGAATATATATAACTAGTTTTCTTTGTAACAACATTCAAATGGATTAAAAAAATATAAGCCTTATTTAAGAGAACACATGTTTTGACAACATGCTCTATTCACCCATAAAATATATATATAATAATGGTTATTTGGAAAATTACAACTATATTTTTATTAATTATTAATCCTTAATAAAGCAATAATTTTTGTTACATTTTTTCGAAACAAATTTAATTAAACTTATGTGAATATTTACTAAACTACTTATTCTAAGCACTAAATCTTGGAAATGATATATTTCCAATTAGAACATTTTAGCCTTCCTTTACATTATGATCCAAAGCTAATTTGTGTCACAGGCAGGCGGAAGCTTCTCCGACCCAAGGAGTAGGTATTCCGGCTCAGCGTCAATAATCAAGTCGATAGGGAAATGCCGTCAGGGAATGAATTTCTCTTGCTCTCCTGTATAGAGCGCTCACAATTGTTTTCATTTTCTTATTTTTCTATTATTGGCGGTTTATTTTGTAATCAGTTTTGGACGAAATGGTTTGGTCGCTAAGTTTTAATATTCATAATTATATAAGGTATAAAATCGTGTTGGTATATCATTCTTGTTAGCTTTTAGTGTCTGGACTTAATTGGATTTTAGTTGTGTTGATTAAGCATCCGGCAGCGATGTGGCTGCTACAGCTCCACAGGGTCTTATTGTTTGTCATAATTGCCACAAAACTGTCACATGTCCTTGGGATCGTGCGCTCTCGTATGTTATTGTTGTATATTGAAATTGATATCGTCGGCCGTGGCACCCGAAACGCCAATTATCTTTTGCATTCAAAGAATAATTAGGAGCTTGATTGACATGCGGGATAAGGAGACATACACTTGGAATGCCGTAGCAAATTATCGAACGGCTACTGTGCTGCAGAGGCTGCAGTAGCTGCAGAGGCTGATCCACAAAAATCAAAGGCCGAAAGAACGAGGACGACGACAACGTCGCGACGCCTTCCACTTATTGATTGCCGTGCTGCTGCGCCTTTGTCTGCACATAGAGTGGTAATCTGATGCTAAGCCAGCGATACAGCGGGCAGGGCAAACAATGACCAGGCTGTGCTACAGGCCCCTGTTTCAGCTCGAGCTCCACGAAACTCCGCGAAACCCGTTTT
Organism: Drosophila virilis; assembly: GCF_030788295.1. NCBI lineage: Eukaryota > Metazoa > Arthropoda > Insecta > Diptera > Drosophilidae > Drosophila > Drosophila virilis. The sequence continues at coordinate 24,377,243 of NC_091544.1, forward strand.
GGCAAACGACAGCAGCAGCAGCCGCAGCAGCAGCAGCAGCAGCAGATCGCAGCCCAGCAATTACAATATGTTTAACTACGTCAGCGCTTTATCGCGGACTCTGTTCGGAGCTGGAGTCCATGGCCCATGTCAGCGATTAATCCAGTGGACCGCTGCCTCGTCACCGTGGCAAGCGCTTGTTAGGCAGACTCTTTTTGGGGCAATTGCAGCGGCCTCATCATCGATTGTGTTATCGATGGCGTTGCCAGTCTCGGTCTGAGCTCCGGCCTCGGCTGCAGCTCCATGACCAGCTCTGAATCTCATTTGCGATTAAGTTCTTATGGGCAACTGGGCACAGTTCGTGGAAAGTTGGCCAGCAGATCTTTATTGTTCGATTGGTTTATTTATAATAATTAGGTGCGCTGTCCATTCGACTTTGTTTTTCGTGCTGCTGCGGCTGCTGTCGCTGCTCTGGCTGCTGCGAATACTCTGCCGGCTTATCGACGTCTCAAGCTGGCCCATAAATTCTTTAAGCTCGCACCTTTTCATTGTGCGCACTCACACACCCAGTCAGCGATTGGTCTTGGCCACGTCTGGGTCCCTGTCCCTGTCCCTGTCCCTGGCTACTGGCTTCTGGTCCGGCTGCTGATTGCAATCGCGTTGCGCATGCGCGAGGACGGCCCGCAGTTTAGACCAGGGCAGGCCAGGCCGGGCCAGGCGAGACCGGACCCAGTGCATGTGCATGTGCCCGGCGCAGCGCGTTCCTTTGGTAAATTGCTCACATTAGCAGGTTGTACGACTTATTAAGTAAGCACAATTTGCGTGGACGCCGCCCCAAAATAATGGGCAGCCGTTAAGGTGGCGACCGGGAGCCGCCTAGCCGGACAAGTGATTGTTTTATAATTGCAATCGCAATTGCAGTTCGATGCGATGCGATGTTGCTAAATTGGCTCTGGCATTGGGGCCGGCCCGTCCTGCATTGGTAGGCTGGCCAGCGAAATTGGCAATCCATTTGAATGAATAATTGCTCAATTATTGAAGCCGCCGTAGCCGACGCTGCCGCCTAACGAGGCAGCAGAGTGGGAGACTAGCACTTGCTAGGCGGAAAATTGTTGAAAATTTGTCCGTACGGTCAACAAGCAGACAGCTGGAGAAAGAGAATATGATGCTCTATGCTCTAAATAAAATTAAATACAATAATATACGCTTATATATAAGTTCCTTAATGGTTATTAAGCACACTACAAATTTGGGCAGAAGGGGGATAACTAAAGAACGGTTCGTGTTCGATTCGCAGATTAGTCGATTGACTTATCTGCTTTAATAAATAATAGTAAAAATTATAATTATAATCGTTATTAGTATAAAAATTATGTATACTGTACGTATGGAATACACATGCTTACAATTGTTTATAGAAACTATAATAAATATTTAAATAAATAAAAAAAAAGTTTTACATTACATATTTACTTAAATGAACAATTATTCTAAAAAATAAAGAAAAAAAAATAAACTACTTTTTTTTTATAATATTAATATTTGGGCAAACTATATTCATAAGCTACAAGATTGAAGTAATATAATACTGAACAACATATGAATATCAAAATTTAAAAAAATATATATATATTTAATTTCATTTGAAACTCGAGCGCACACAATGTTTTGCTTAAGTGTGTTTACACCACAGGCAGCGCTGCAAATTAAAAACTAAATATTTTGGACTTAAGCGATTTGACCAAGCTGATTAGGTCAAGAGAGAAGCGCCAAGCGACAAAGCGCGACAAAAATGGCGCTAAGGCCACATTGGCAAAGACAATGTCAGTGAGCAGCAGAAGTTATCGTATTAGGGTGAAATCGTGAAATGGAACTGGACCAGTTTTAGCGGAAGCACTACCAGCTGAACATGAAGAAGAAGAACAAGCTGGAGAAGCTGTGATGTGGTCGGGACTTGGAGTTGGAGTTGGAGTTCGAGCACTGCGCTGTCTGCAGGCACGTAAGAAATTTCATACTAATTGGCATAAATACCAAGTGTCGGGGAGAGAAGAGCCTGTAGCCATAGCTATTGCTGCCTTAGACTGGCAACACTGACAAACTGACGAACTGACTACATGACTGACATTGAGCAGTGGGACAAAAAGTCTGAAGTATGTACATATGTATGTACATATATATATGTATGTGCACATACCTATAGGCAACTGCCTGTCGATGAGATCTTCACCTTGGCAATCATTAATCGTCTGCCTCTCGACATAATATCAGTGATGGAGCTGTGCTCCAACGTTGTCTTTGCTCGTCTAAGCCTGTTTTTTTGTTTACATTATTTTTTTTGCCATGGTTCTCTCCGCTAGTTGGCCGCGTGCAATGCTGGAATGCTCATCGAACCAATTGAAATTGCTGTGACAACAATAAAAATTCAAGTTTGGGGCCTCTTTTTGCTGCTGGATTTCGACGGAGTCGCTGCTTTGGTGTCTCGCTCTCCCTCTCTCTCTCTCTCGCCGCAGGAAGAGTAGTTGATGTTGCCAGCTCGACTGACTGACAATTAGACGTGGCTAAAACGTTCGACTGATCAAGCGATTTGTAGCTGTAAATTCATCTCTATTTCGTTTTGCTGCCACTGCAAACAAGAGTTCATGTTCATTGTGCCTGCTGCTGGGGAATGCTGTGATTTTCTTTTTTGTCCTGCTCATCGGCTGTTGTCCTGGCCTGGCGACTACTTGTCGCTGTTAAAATCCAATTAATCGAACAATTTACTTTGCTGCGTTTAGCGATGGTGTTGGACTGTGCCGATGCTGCGTCCGCTTGGTGTCTTGCTTTGGAATTGATAGCATTCAGCTTAGCTTAGCTTATGGAACATATGAAATTTTCAATATGCTGCCGAGTATTTGTTGAATTTGGTATATAACACACTGAGATTACTTAAAGTATTCAAATCTGATATGATTTAAATAGTATGATAATTTGGCATTAGCATTTTATGCATTTTTTACAATGCTAGCGGGCATTACTATTTTCTAATTTAAATTTAAGATGTAAGTTTTTCACCCTTTGCCCAACCGTGGAAAATTTAATCATATTCGTATTAACTTGAACTCCACATTATTTTATTTAGGTATTGGAAAATTACTTGAAAGTTCTCAATACGGTATTCGCCTATGTTAGTCTTGTAGATTCAAGCCGAAATAAATGTCGTTTATTTAATCTTTGACCCGCATTTTTCATCCAAAAGTGGTGGATATTGCAACAAAAAAAAAATTGATATAAACTTGTACAAAGATCTTTGAAAATGAGTTAGAAGTTGGGTGGGATTTCCAAAATCGCTGAAGTCGGATAGATTTTGCAACAAGAGTGAAACCCGTATCAGATGACTTTTTACAAAGAACATTATAGACATAATTATAGGCATAGCTACACCTAGGCTACATATATTAATTATTAAGATAAAGCTACAATTTTATCATATTTGGGATCTTCTTTATTTCCATCCTTAATCCCTTTTTGTGCTCTAGCTCTATTCCCCTAAGCTTATGAGTTGTCATTTCAATCATTTTTGATGTCATATTTTTCTATTATCCCAGCAAGCTGGTTTACCAGATGCAATATGTGAAAACTCGAGCGCTTTTGACCATGTCTACTGTGGTCCAGTTGTCCATTTTCTGTTTAAATAAATTCTTGACATGCATAAATCATTCAACTTCCTTCATATTGAAATCACAACGTAATGTAAACAAAAAGAGATCATTAAATCTTTCAGTCTTGCAGTTTCTGATGATTCTCATTTTCATATTCTAGTAATTCTCATACTACTGCCTTTTTCATGAAACAATTTGCTGATTTTACCTAAGTTGCGCGTGCACTTTTTGTGTGCAAATTCATTTTAATGGCAACACTGGTAGCTTGCAAAGTACAGAAGATCTGATGGGTGTTGAAACATAAATTATTACCAAGACTGATACATGACAGCATTACAAAACGTCGCAACAACCTCTGTCCCTCCGCCTCAGGCAATTCCCCCCCAAAGAATGGGAGGCCACCCTTTTGCTTGGCAGCCGAGCATGATTAGTGTCAATTTTTGTCACTTTAATAGCGTCGTTTATGTGTTTGGCTAAGCGAGTCGTTCGAGTGCATTAAAAAAGGAACCGTGGCCTATAAAATACGAGTAGGCCAAGAAAGTGCGCCCCAATAGCTGGGCAGGAAAACTGCGCACAGCACTTGGAAACGTTTTCATTAATAGACGCTCGAATATCAAAGTGAAACTTCAGAGTAATGCCGCCGTCGCTGCCGCTGCCGTTGCCGTTGCCTTTGCCATTGCTGCTGACGTCGACAAACGCCCGCCCCATTAAACCACAAAATTTATTACACCAACTAAAACGAAATCTCAGCGAGACGGAGCCTGATGCCGTAGTCGGAACAGCGGGCGCGGGAATGGCAATGGCAATGCCATGATGTGACATCTCAAAGGCGACCAGCAGAAGCAGCAGCAGCCTACTGAGGGGGCAGCAGCGGGGTAAACAGCGAGCTGAACAACTTAATTCAAGTGTTGTCACTTTGTCGTGTTCCATAAATGTTGCCTTAAAACGCTGCTCATTAATTTTCAAGTGTAACTTTTATTAGGTATTTAAATGCGTGCGAGAACTTGCCACCAAGCGGCAAGCCGATGGCAACATGCCGCTGCACATAAATTCGACAAGCCGCATATCTCTGCGAGGGAGGGTGCTTCTCTTTATGCCACATGTTGAAGCTCTCGATCTCGCTATTGCTCTTGCGCCCCCAGCCGGCGCGTCGCACATACTTGAGATTGCATTAGTCAGTTTGTGTCGCAGCCACTTCACAGGCCATGATCAATGCTCCGTCATATGCCCGTGCACAACCCATTACATTAATAATCCATAACATCGCGTTAGAGATGAGCGCGTGACGTGACTTTGGACTAGATGATACCCCAATTCTAGCATAGATCGCATGCGATTAATAAATTGTATCTCTGCCACAGCTATATACCCTATACATACTACATATGTATGTATATGCATATCCCTATTGTAAATCGTCGTAAATATAACGATGAGTTTTACAATTTTAAATTCTTTTAGTGTAGCAAGGTCTGCCTCGTATCACAATTTTGCGTATAAAAGATGGGATAAGTAAGTAACTCTCGAATGAACTTACATGTCGCCAAAAACAATTCTTAAATTTTGTTTTTGTTTTATAAAAAAATATATATTAATACACAAATTCAGTGATTAAATTGTAATTAAAATGCTGCTTAAAGCGTATATCCACAAGCAACAAGACACATTTTTGCAAAATTTGGTCTAAACTGATTTTAAATCACAATTTTGGATATCTTGCATGGAATAAGTATTAAAGAGCTTATGATAATCAACCATTAGTAGAATTACATGACGTTTCTAGATCAAATCGTTAACGCATCTCTAGTTGCCACCCAGTAATAGGCATTTGAACGATCTGTTAATGCCAATAAATCAAGAAACTAGAGAGCACGAAGATGCACCTCAAGTGCTGCATTGTCGGCGGCGTTGTGTCTTCGTTGTCGTCTTCGGGGCGAGAGTGAAATATGATGGCTACTAATGCTGTTAATGAAACAACGTAATTATGTGTATTAGGAGGGGGCGCACCCTACTTAAGGCTCGGGGGCCCCGAAGCGGGTCGCAACGCACATTAATTATGCGCCCGGAATGAAGTGAAGTTTGTAGTGTCGCGGCTGTGGTAAAAAAACAACACACACACACACACAGACAAAACAAACCAGAAGCTGTCTGGCTAACAAATGCGAGGGTAAGTCGGATGACATAACGTATTAAAAGGATTTTTCGTATTTGAAATAATGTCACAACCACCAAAAACCACTAGTATTTCAATATATTTAAAGTATTTCAAAGCAACCGCTTTTAGTATTTTTGTTGCTCGTTGATTGGTCGCCGCTTAACTGCAGCATCCGCTGGGCATGGAGACGTTTATCAAATTGTTTGCAAATTAGGCGGAACAGCTATCTAAAAACAGCAGCCAGTAATTGGCACGCCCCCAACGCTGGTGCTGCTCTTGACGGGGCTACGCATGAGCTCAGATGAAATGAAGCGAGCCGCCAGCTGTTGATGCTGCTCCTGCTGCTCCGAAGCGTTTTGTCATACGCTTAGATAACACTGTCGTTAATCGTTGTTAATTAATTATCGGCATGCCGGCTTTTATTTAAAAGTAGTTATTATTCGAACGAACTGTCAACACCTACCCATAAAGCGTGTAGTCAAGCCGAACCGACCAGCACACGACCGCCTCGGGGCCTACTGGGTGGTCGCCTACATCGCGGCGGTGGTGGCCACTAAAACTCGTTTGTTTTGTAGATTTCTGGTGTGTGTGTGTGTGCGTGTGTGCGTGTGTGTGTGCGTGGATGTTAATTTGCCGATCGTTAAATACAAAAAATTTGTTGATTTTATTATCAGCTCGGTTTCAGTTACTGTTAGATGTAGTTCTTTGGGAGCTATGCATAGGAGTATATAATTACACCCAGTTGAAGGGTATTTTAATTTTGTTACCAAATATGTTTCCCTTCAAAGAAACTATAATTCCACACATGTAATCTACACAGAGGTCGTTGACTCGCATCTCAATGTGTAACAAGCTTTTCTGACTAAAACTTGCCTTGTACGCTTCCACTTATTTCATGATTGTTTATATATGAGTTAAGTATTATATCATCAATAAAATTTGGTTTCATTTTTTTATAGACATTTTATTATATACATTAGGCGCACTACATTATGGCAAAATGTTATCATATATATATAAATATTAATCAAACTGAGTTTTCCTTTTTCACCCACCAATTATTATTGATATTCTGCTGATAAAATCTTACATTTCTTATTTTATTATTATTTCTTTTAAATTCAATAAGAATGTTCGTTACACAATTTAAATTCCGTATGTTCTTTCTACCTTCTTATGTGATCGGTGTTGTCTTCCTACAAAAATTTATTGTTGGCGAGATAGATTCACCTTGCAAATAAAACACCTCAATCGTATCGTATCGGTGATGCTATTAGAAAATTGTGCATTCTAATTAGGCTTTTAGCGATTAATTTGTATGGTTTGATGTCAAAAATAATTAGCAAGACATTTGTTTTTGTCGACTAATAAATAAATAAATGTTTATTCCTAAATGATTTTGATTTATTTGGAAATAAACAACTCTTTGTAAACAAATTGCAGTTGTTGAGATGCGATGTGCGTTTTGTTGATGTTTGTTTGCAAGGGTGTTTGGTCTTCGGCATCCCAAAGACAACAGATTTTATGTTGTCTTTCGCAAGTTTAATTGGCTGTCATCTCATTTGGCTCTTAATATGCAGTAAGAGCTATAAGGTCTTTGCAAAAGTCTATTGCTGATATCATATATTCATTTTTATGGGACGTCTACACAGTAAATTGGCAATAAAGAAATGAATTTATTTTATAACTAAATAAAAGAAATCCATAAATTGATATAAATAAATTGACCGACACGACCAAAAGTCTAAAGAAAATAATAATATGAAGTCAAAAATACCGTGATTTCTGAGCCTCCTGCTAAACTATGTCTAACTCATGCTGCCACTTATTCTTATCATACGAAATCTATGCAAATTATGAAATTTATCAGCATATCACAAGTTTTGATCTTAAAGAAACGTGCATTTTAACGGTGAACGACATCCAATAATAACCTTCAACTTGGCCACTCAACACCAGCAAAATGCAGCAGTAGTAGCAGCAGCGAGAAGAAGAGGCGTCCGCGGAGACGAGCATTGGACAATTGGAATTTAATGGAGTCAATTTTGTGTTTGAGATGCATAAAGTGGAGCGTTGGTGCGAGTTCTACTGAATGCTGAATGCAAACAGCGCTGCGAAACAGTAGTCACCTTCGAGGCTGCTAACAATGCAGATCAAGAGATGAGCGCGTCCATTGCGGACTGGCCGGGATCGGCCATTGTTCCACTTGGCTTGTTGTGTGTTGTTTTAGAAGTTCGCTAAAAAGACAAATGTGGTGTGGATGCAGCAGCAGGAGCGGTGGGGGCGACCGAGCGAGCGGTGCTGAGCGCGTGTTAGTTCCACTCGTTAAGGATTTACGAGCAATTTTTATCACTTTGAGGATCGCTGACAAATCCGGCAACAACAGCAACAGCCAGCAACAGCGCTCAAAAGCAAAAGCAACAATGCAATGCCAGCATGCGCATAATAATGGCAAGTTGTCGCTGAAATCCTATGGACAACGTGTCTTCTACTGGTAGGCAGGAAACGCGCTTGTCTCATCGTTGTCGCTGATGTGGCCAAAAGTGGCCAATAAAACCCAAGCGACAGCAACAATAACAGCGAATTATAGCAAAGTAATCGCATTGCGACTTACCTTTTCGGCCGATGACCATTTTGGCTTTCATTTTTATACCCTGTACTAATCGAAAGTGTGACATTTAATTCAGTTAACGATTTCCATGTTTTTTATAGTAAAAAACTTGCAATTCTCAACAAATTAGGCCGTGGCAAAGCAAACAACGCCTTCTCAATCCATGAGTGGATAGCGAAGTCTACTAATGATAAGCCTGGGAAGTTCTTAAAATATCAATACAGACAATCTGCTAATTTTTTCATGCTTACATATTGTTTTACTGACCTCCGTGTTTTTGATTATATCTCGGAGTATATAGATGTAAGTTAGCTGCTATAGTAATATATACACATAGCAAGAAATTTCTACTTTTTTGATAGCCTTCCCGGATTTCTCATGTATTTAAATATTTAATCATGGATTGTTATTCAAAAATAGAAAAATAAAATGAATGCTACAACAGCTCGAAACTGAGCACAGGGTATTTCGAAGTCGGATACTGTTGACTAAAGCACTCATATTTTTTGCCGACTATGTTTGTTTAGTTTTGCTGGCGTTGATTTCCCTTCCAATTTATGTGACATATTGATTTTCAATTGATGATAGTCTATTTTGCGTTGCCCACCAATTTATTTCAGCCATTTTAAATTGGCATTTGTGTTGCGTATTCGCTTCTCAAGGAAAAGCAGCGCGTATAACTTCATCAATGGCCATCCGACTAGCTAAGACCTGGACGCGTACGTGTATATGGCACATTTGAATGTAAATTTAATTCAATTAATAATGCATCAAATGCTACCTATGCCTAATTGCCATGCGATGATCGTAGTCGACATCGACGTCGTCGTTGTCATTGTTGTCTGTCTGCTCATCCTGAAGGATCCTTGCCTCAGGCAGCTGCTGCTGCTGCTGCTGCTGCTGCGGTTGTTGTGGCTCGTCTCTACTGACAATATATTGATGATTTAGTACGAGTTGCCATCGCTTTTGTGGTTGTTGTCATGGCACCATAGGCGTAATTAGACAAGCATTGTGCAAAAGCGTTAATTAAAAGCCACACAAAAAGTTGCAGTTGCCATTTGCTGCAGCCTGTTGGCTGCCAGTTGCCAGTTGCCAGTTGCCAGCTGCGCCAGCCACGACTCCATTGCTTTACCCTCGTAATGAGTACGCGTCGATTGCGTAAGCTCAGTGGATGGATGCATCAGCTCCATGTGCATAGCCAAAGCAATCGCCGTTGTCATAGTCGGGGGCTGGCGCTGCGCACACTTAGCAAATAATTTTCTTTGAAATGCTGGCACTGGTTGGATGAATGGATCTCTCATGCGTATTTATGAGACAGCTCCGCTGACAGCATAGCGTGAGTGTATTAATTTTCGCTTGATTTTGACGCCAGTTGAAGACATGTGATGCACATGATGCATCATCTATTGGAGAAATGCTTGGGCGTTGAAAAGGGTGCTTCATAAATAAACCGATCAAATAGAAGAAGTAATAAGAATATAATAATATGATCATACAAAGAATTGTCAATATAATATACTTTGACAGGCTAACATATATTTAAAAAATGTTTTACGTTTAATTTTATTTATTTGAATTTTTTAATTTATTTTGCAAAGACATAATTACTTGGCAGGGACTGGCATTATTAAGTTCGTCAATTACATGATGAGGATGTTTTCCATTAACAGCGCATCCAACAAATTGGCCTATACCAAGAATTTCTTTGCAGGTTCCCTTTAGCTCACGAACGTCGACCTTGTCGAAAGAAATATTTCATTGTGTTTAATATTTTTTTGTTTTTCTCCGTCACGCAGATGTTCTTTCAACGCCTTTATGATCAAGGAGGCAGCCGATGTAAGATATAGTATACTGCCTATTTTGTATGGTTATTTTAAGACCTTTACAGTCAGAAGTAACTCTTGTCTTATTTTGAGAGCCACCTTTCTAGCTACCACAAAAGCTCTACAAGCAGATAAGCAAATTTATATGTGCAATGTATGAGCAATGAGTCTATAAGTTACTATAAATAAATTGTGTGATATCCAATATAATCTAGTCTTAAGTTACTCTTTTCAACTTTTCATAAATTTCGATGCGAGCCCATATATTTATTCAATACAATTTCATACCAATTTTTTCTCGGTTTGTAAACGTTTAATTGAAAAACAACTTGTTTTTTTGAGATAATATCAATCATGATACCCTCAATGGAAACTTCCACGTTTAACATGCAATCTAGTATGATTATTTCTAAGATAACTTTATGATTAACATAAATAATAATTTCCAAAGGTCACAAGACAAGTGTAATAAAGAAATGTCTCAATGTTTTTAATCCTATTAATAAAATTTGTATTAAGTAATGCTAATATCAAAAGTCTACAAATTTGTTGTTTCAAATATTGTGAGCCAAATGTAACAATAACAACCAGAGGCTTAGCAGTTTTTAATTCCTATCAATAAAATTTGTATTAGGTAATGGAAATATTAAAATGCATAGAAAATAAATAGAGAAAAGTGTAATTGAAGAGATAGCGATATTATAACTCATAAAAGAGAATACTTTATGATTTATGAACACAACGAGTAACTTAACCAAGAGTCGAGAGTCAAGGAGTTAAGCGCATGAAACGATTTGCATTTAGCGGATCAGTTCCAAGTGCTGTCGGAAAACCGCAAAGTCAGGGCGATCGGCTCGTGCGCGCACCTGCGCAGCAGGCACTTGACCAGCCAGGGATACGTAAGAGAGAAAAGACCTAATCATAGAACAGCGCTCAAGTGTCCTGAGTTCTGCGGACAATGCGAATGGACAACAAACACTTCAAGCGGCTCAAGTGCCTGACTTTGTGACATGAAAAATATGTGGCCATAAAATATGAGAGGTTCTTGAAAAAAAAAAAACTGACAAAGAAAGAAAGGATTCTCGTGTTGTTGAACAAAGCCAAAGAAAATCCTTTTTGCGAATTTGTGCCGACTATAGGGCACTTGAACTTGATGGGAACATGTGAAATGAACATCATTAAATCCTCTCGAGCTAGCAGAGAGTGCATTAAAATGTTGCGCAGGACAACAGACGCATTAGTGTAATCCTTGCGGACACACCCACCGGCAGACCAATGGACAAGCTGAAGGGAACTCTCAAAAATGAATGAACTGCTGTGTTCATTCAGCAAACTGGATCTTTAGAATTCAGTTGTCCTTTCTGCCGACACTTCAATTTCAAGGGGTCGCAACAAAAGCGCAGCAGGTCGCACGAACCGATCAAGGGATCCTGGGAATCCTTTGGGCAACATCCAAGCTGATTCAAGAATAACTTGCTGCAATCGCGCACAGCAATAAAACTGAATAATAAAGCAAGTGCCAACATGGCCGAGCCTTGTGTAGAGCATTAAATAAATTTAACAGCTCAATGACTTGTCGAAAGGTGCGGCCAGGAGCGTACAGGACAGGGGGCAGAGAACGCATTGTGGCCTGGTGGCTCAGTGAAGCGCAGCGGGTCAGGCAAGCATGTCTTAATTAGCAGACCTCCGCTTATATTAAACTTAATTTTTTTTATGATTTCAGCTTAATTACGGCGCCGTGGCGCTGCCAGACTGCCAACAAACTGTTGCCAGATTTCGAGGTCAAAATCTGCACTCTTCCATTGCAATTAAGAATATCATTCAAGTGTCCAGCGGCGCATGCGCAGGAATTGCACTCCGTTGCCGAGGGCTGGCCACCAAGGTGCCAGTGAGTACCTGTGAGGCTTTTCTAATTGATACTCTTTAATAGTTTTTGATAGTCCAGTGGCAGGGGCTGGGGCTGGGGTTTTGTCTTTGCGGGCTATAAATTACATTTCAGAATGGTCAACGAATTTTCCGTGTGTGTGTGTGTGTTTTTTAACACCACCCGAAATGCATGAAGCCAATTGTGAGGTCCTCCAAGCCCGCGTCTAACTTGGCTCATTCATTCAAGCATCCATTCAGTCATTCATTGATGGCTCATAATGAAATTGTTGGCTGTCGAATTTCTTTTTCAGTTTCATATGCTCAGCATTGTGGCTGGCAAGATTTATGTTCATGAATGTAAATGCCTTCTTCAAATCGTTTTTATTGGACCTCTGCGTATTATATTGCAGTGATTTGTTGCCTCGCTGGCTCTTTCATAAAATTATTATCACACTTTATTTATCGCATGCTCGGAAATGCTCGGCTATTATATTTAACAGACCAACAATTCGTGTCGCATCTCCGACTCGGGGAAAATTATTAAGCTGATTTTAATTGCGCCCCGTGATCCATTGATGCACACTCGTAAATCTAATTTAGAGCTGGTGTATATGGAATTCCCAATAATATATACTCATATGGATGTGATTCTTTTTTAACTTAGCGAGTTGCCCACGGCAATTGTTGAGCCGGTGTTTGTGTCGCTTTTTGATTGAAATTTATCGCCAATGCATTCTCGATTTGTCGTTTTCTTTACATTGGCGATCGCTAATCTCTTCATTTGGGTGTTGCCTACGATCTGTAATACGGTTGAGGGGGACTCATTCCCAAAGCATAAATAACTTGGGAGCCCCAACCTTAGCATTTGTCTAACCATCTTTGGTGGCTGCCAATTTTGGATATCAAATTATTGAGACTGGCTGTTACAGATATCTATACGAGTTTCCAATCGTGAAATCGTGACTGTATGTGTGTGTATATTTCTGTTATTCGATCATAGCTTATTTGTTAAATAATGGTGAAAATTAGTTTGATTGTCTAAATGACATGATTCGTGATTTATATATATTATGTACTAAATAAATATAAGATTTTTATTGGGTGTGTTTGGAAACAAGATTGCTCCACGCGTTTGATATTTTATTGGGGAATTATCAGTTTCGTAGATTGTATCTTAATCGCTTTTAACAGCTCGAAATATTTGTTTGGCAACAAAAATTTGGTGTTCAGCTGAACAAATTTTCTAAAATATTTACATTAAATAAAAGTCAAAGTGAGTAAATAGGATACATATAAATATTCTCTTTTTGGCCAAACAATCAGTTTTTTGGTATCGGTTTTTTTCTCTAATTAAAATAATATTAACAAAAATATAATTCCGAAAATGTAAGTTATTTTACATGACAAATGGAAATCCTCCAACAAGTATTTCCTTAAAATAAGTAGAGACAGTTCCGTCCTCATAAATTATATATACGTTTGCCCTTTATGTTTTCACTTCATTTAACTTTTCAGGATATTTTGTCATAGCTATTTATTCAAGATTCATTTAACCTGCTCCTTACATATGAAAAAAATGTCGTATCAACATCGATATATAAGAGATGGTGCTATAGGAAGATCAAAAAGATCAAAAAGCCACATCAAATAATCTATACAAACATATGGGTCCTATAGCAAAACGGTTTATGCAAATGTATATAACATGAACACCTCATAATGTGTTTTCATGGTCAGAATCAAGAGTTGAGGCATTCTTGCCGTTCGTGTGTCTTGAACTCAGAACCTATTAAAACATGGCTCTTGAAGTTTGACCGTAGGTCCTTCTAGGACCTAGGTCCAGTGTCCCTTTTCCAACAAATCGATAAATATGTATATCGAAGACCTATATTTGCTTGCTCAAATTAAGATTAATAACTAGAGTCACCAAATTCGACATGTTAATAGTATAGTATATACGTTCGAGTATCTTTCATTGTTTATCAATATTTTTACTTGACCATTTAATTTGTCATTCGATACGGTGCTGCACAATAATTGATATCTCACATGCAGCCTGTTATCAATTTTTATTTCGATTTTGAGTTTCCCGCTGACCATGCAAAAGCTCATTATCATGATCATCATCCACTTGGCCCAAATTAGCCGCCAAGCTGCCAAAACGTTTAGTATAAAGCTCTCACCAGCCCCGTCAGTTGCAGCTTAATAAAAAACCCCCTGTTGCAAACATTTGTTCATTTGTCATTCAGGACTGTTACTGATGACATACATTCGTGCACTTTGTTGTAAGCCAGTGTCCAGCTCTTGGACTTCGCTGTTATTGTTGTAGTTGCACATTGCGCAATAAAAGAGTCGCAGAGGAGAAAAAGCTGAAAAAGCTGAGCAAAAATTGAGGAGAATCCATCATTAATAAGCCCTAAAGTGGCCTCTGCTACTGTTGCCCGGTAGCTACGATAGCCTCTCCAGGCGGGCAATAAAAACAAAAGCCAAAATTGGCAATGAGAAGGAAACAGAAACACATTCAATGGCCAGCGTGTGCACTTGTTGTTGCCGCTGTTGCAGGTTGCAAACAAGCGATGCAGCAGCAACAGTTGCCAGCAAAAAGCCAAGCCGCTTTAGGCCATTTAAGGCAACGCAATTAATTATTTTTTAACTGTTTTGTCATTTTGGAATGCAGGCAGCCGCCATCATTGGCCATCGATTGGCCATCTCCCGCTGCCTGCCTGATTCTCTGCCTCGCTGCCACGCTGCCTCGCTGCCTTGCTGCCAGCCTGGGCATAAGGACTTTGACATGACCGGTGCAGCTTTCGCTCGTTTGATCGCTTGATCGATTGATTGCTGTCTTTGCAAGCCAAATCGAAAAAAAAAACAACAAAAATAAATGACAAAAAACTGGCTGTGATTGTAAAACGCGGCTGTAACAAGCCGTTGCGTTAATTTGCCGCCGATTGGCTGCCAAATGGTTAACAACAGCTGAAAAAGAAAGTTTTTTTTTGTTTTCAGAGAAATGCAAATAAATGCCTTATCTGTATATCGTATTTATATTAATCGAATAATAACAAATTAAACAGGCAGCCACTTGTCAGTCGCTGCCTGCACATGCAAAAACACAACATTAAATATATAAAATTCATAAATATTTTTAAAACAACCTCCAACTTGGCCAAGAGTCTGTTACACTGGCTGGCTTACTGACTGGCTGGCTGTCCGACTGGTTTCAGCAGCTTATTTGCTTTGTCTGTTTTGATTATAAAAAGCATTCGGCTTTAATTTGTCAATTTCTTAATTGGCGTTTCGTGCGTTCCACTTCATAAACGCTCGTGTGTTCCAATAATCGAGCGTTGTCTCGCTTTGTCTGGCTAGGGGGGCAATCATTGATTTTGTCGTCTTTGTCTTTTGTCGTTTGGCTGCTCATTGATAGAAGAATTTTAACAAGCTACGGTGTTTTGGAATTTCGTACGTGAAGAATCCAAAAATGTTTTACGCAATTAAAGAATCTGATAAAATGTCTACAAGCGGCGGGCGTTGGCCGCCAGTTTCGAGACTCAATGTCCCAGGCTGGACGCAAAAAGCTGCTCACACGCACGTCCACGTCAAAGTGGCGCGACTCTGGCTTGAACTTGAACCAAGCTCCCAGCATCGGTCTGTATATCGATCACAGGCCTGGCCCAGCCGGGCTGGGCCTTGCCGGCGTCGGTAAATATGACAAATTTCGCCGAGGCAAAAAATATATATCTTACAAGACAAAATCAGAGCCACTCGCACATCAATATCGAACGTCTTGCCCCTCTCAGGCAGAGTGTTTGCTGCCTCCGTCTGTGTGTTGTGGCACAAACCAATTAAGCCGAGATTAATTGGCCATGTCAAGTGGCGTAATCGAGCGCGAACACAAGTTTGACATTTCATAATTATTCCAACTGCTCGCAACGGACTCGGCGACTCTTCTCTTGTCTCATGATCGATCAATCGCTTCGGGTGTGTGCCTGTGTGTGTGTGTGTGCGTGATTTTCTTATAAAGTTGTTTTGTGATAAATGCATATTATGTTAGAAATCTCTTATTATTAATTTTATTTTCTGATGTGTTGATCTCCTGTGATGACCACATGGGGATTCAAATACCGCTGCAATTATATTGTCAGAAAATTCAATGATCGGACCTCCGCACATGATTTGTCTAGATTATCTTGTCTTCTAATAATTAAAAGATTAGACGATCAAAATCTTCAGAAACCTTGTAATTTTAAATAAGACTATTGATGATAGTTTGTATTCGTTTTTATATTTCTACTAGTTAGTGTTTCCCGGGCCAAGTTCTTTGCTTCAAATTGTAAACATTCCCCGTATTCCGACCATGAAAATTTAAATCTACGCGTACCCTTTTGAAGTCCACTTGAAATCCTTCGAATTTAAAACAAAAAGTTGGTTAGATGATTATAATATTTTCCACCCAAGAAAAGTGTGAAAAGTGTCAGTGCATTTGTATGATAGACTACTAGTTAGTTCCCTTAAAGCTAGTTAGACCTTTCAAAAATCAGACTCTTCAAGCAATTGCCGAGATCACGACGATTTTGTTTAAAAATATGTATTTGTAAAAATACGTATATGTAAAAATATGTATATAACAAATATTACAATCGCAATCGCAGTAATCATCGTATCTTTACTATGCAGAGATAATAATTCACATTTTTATATTTACATTTGATCATCTGATCATACTAAATAATCTATGCCCTAGTAAACCACTTTTAATCCGATGCAATTCAGCTAAACTTTCTCTGCCGAGGGCCTACTCACCCACGCGGCGATCTCAGCCTTTATCAGCTTCACATACAAAGAGACACTCACACACACACCCACTCATTGAAGCCGAATCAGGCAACTTTCCAGTTTGGCTGAGATCTGTTTAGCTGTAGAAGCTCACAAGTCGCTCATTTTGCAGCTAATTTGACAACAATTTAGTGTAATCACAATCGATTCGTGTTTGCCAATTTTTTAATTGTTTTCAATCCTCTTTTGCGGGGCAGAGCCCACAACCGGATGGCTAAGCGCAATACACGATCGGGTAATTTACGATGGCCTCATGGCGATTGCGTTCCCGAGCTCATGACACCAGCCAAGCAGTCCAAGCGAGTGAGCGACCCAAGCAACCCAAGCAACCCAAGCTATCCAGGAAAACAAACGAACTCCATTAGCAGCTCTTTGCTGGGCGCTGGGTTTGTGTTTAGTTCGTGCGAACTTCTAGGAATTATGTTGTTCCAATTAAAATAAAAATTAAAATAAAATAAAAGAAAAAAAAAGAAAAGGAAAACAGCAACAGAAACAGAAACAAAAACCAAATTAAAGACTCGGCCAGAGTCGACACTTGGCAACCCAGCGACTGTCGCTGTCTCTCAGCCCGTTTGTCGTTGTATCGATTTGTGAAATGGTCGTTGACGCTCGCTCCCATTGATTTTAGATGTCCACATTGGCTGGGGCTGGCGCTGATTTCCATTTAACCTGCTGCACCGTCATCGAGGATCGACTCCAGCTACAGCTGCACCCAGCCTGGCCGATCCCGATGCCGTTTCATTTCTTCGCGCACGATACGATCGTGCTGGCTGACTGGCTGCCTAGGTGCCTGCCTTAAAAACGACTTTAATATGTAAATTCGATTTCGGAAGCCAAAGTAATTAATACCAGAATGCAGAGTGGTGCAGTGGCAGCCGCAACAACAGCAGGCAAACTGAATTTAAAATTAATCCAAACAAACGGATTAAAGAGCAAAAGCCAAACACAAATGTTAATTTGCCTGCTGCTCGACTGGCGCTGGTGCTGGCGCAGGAAGCGACGTCCAAAGGTGAGAAGATTTTTAACATTGCCTCGATTATGCGAGAAATTTATGGTGCCCAGCGTTACGATGAGCCCTACGTAGGGCTCTTGAATGCGAGCAGGAACTGGTTTAGCTCTGGTATAGACCATTCAAATAAAAATTATGCTCGACATATTGGTATAACTTTTGTTTTTAATTATGAATGACATTGGCCCAAGACGCTCGTGTGGTCTGTCAATGTGCCTGCTGTGAAATCAGAGCTGCAGCTTCAACTCCTACTCCAGCTTCAAACTGATCTTCAGTGCTGGTCATAGGCACATTTTGAGATAAAAATCTCGCATTCACTCTCACAGAGCTGAGGTAGAGGAACCCATCGTCATCGTGTGTTGTGTGTTGTGGCTGTTCCATAATGAAACTCATTGATGTAGGTAAATTATCGCTCTGTTCTTAACGTCGTGTTTTCGTGTTTTTTAATTGGGCTTTGGGAATTTAGTGAAAAATGCTAATTAGTTGAAGGGCTCCACTCTGAAACGGATTGCATTTCATTGATAATAGTGAGTGAGTATTGGAAAAAATCAAATAACTACAAAAACAACAACAACAACAACAATCACAATCAGGGAAATTTACGTTATAGAGTATGCTCTGAGCGCCTCCACTCACTCTTTCTCTGTCTCTGCTTCTCTCTCACTCTGTTCTATCCTATCTATCTATAAAATTAGATTAGCAGTTAATTGGTTAATGTGCAGCGAGCAACGTTTGTTAATTGATTCTCGGAAAATGCCTCCACAGAATCTCGTTTTAATTATCAACTATTTAGGCGCTCCTACCGATTTGCTGATGGTTGCATGTTTCTTTTAATTTGGCAGCATAAAATTATCGTTCGGCTTTTATGATTTAATGTAGAACGTTTGTCACTGAAAAGACTCGAGACATCTTCTGCCAGCACGCATATGTCCAACTGAAGTACAGTGGGTATTCAAAAATGAGAGCTTGTTACGTTCCATGCATTCAACAAATTGAATCATTAACTCTTCTTTATATAACAGAATTCAATTTTTTGTTGATGATGCTTTACATTTTTCGCAAAATCAAAACACTCTCGGTGGAAAGTGTGACTCATCGATTTTTTGAGGAAGTTTTAAGTTTTGCTCTACATAAGAACTTATTGAATACGTGTTTTAGCGAAGAACGTTTAAATGAAAGTTTTTTGTTTATCGTCCGGTTGGGTTATACCCGCCAGCTATTTAATAAAAGTGTACAGCTTTTGGAAATCACTTAAGACTTAAGAAAATTTCGGATTATTACCAAAAGTAAAACAAAGTTTTCAAAACTTTAAGTTTTCTATTAAGAAACCTATGTCATAAAATACGGTCATATGCTACTGCATTTTGCACTAATTGACTTTATGACTTCGATCGTTCTTTAGAAATAATTTCGTTTAAGCAAAATTTTAGAAACAATTGTTCAAGAAATATTATTTTATAAATGACCCATCTATAAATAAGGACAATATTTATATTAAAGGAATTATTTTCCAAAGATAAGTGTTTGAGATTCAACTCGTGTTATACACAGAGTCGTATTTCCTAACACTATAACTTCTAATGTTTTTCAGCTTGATTTCTTTTATTTAGAATATAATATAGAACTATTGAAATTGTTATCGCTAAAACTGCCCCCTCTAATATCGAAGAATTCCCAGTTGTGAACGACCAATTTGCTGCCCATCAAGGGCATTGCGCGTACGGTAGTCTTTAATATTTTCTTGGACCTGAACTGATCTTGGCTCATTTATTGCTCTGCTGTGCTCATTTGTCGTGCATATCTCAAATTGTTGATACAAAAGATTCCATAAGCCAGTTTGACCTTTAAAATGCTTATAATTTAATGCGAGGTCTTTGCTTTGTTTCGATATTAAGTTGACATTTGTTAAGCATTTGTTATCACATGGTGCCCAGATCAAACTGATAAGACAGACGATGCATACCAGTTGTAAAGCGTCTTGGGCATATGCGTATAGTTTTTCTTTCTTTTAGACCAACCATAAACATAAACAGCGCAGCAAATTGGGTCAGCCGCCAATGATCGCATCTTTAATATCTCACACAAATATACACACAGCGCGATAAATTTTCTAACAAAATGCTATTGCCACTTGGCAGAGTCGCATCGCAGTGTAGCAGCCACAAACGTGCCACGTTCAACATAATCAACATATGGGCGGCTATTTGAGGCGGCAGATCCCAAAAACAGCCTTAGCCCCAGCCACAGCGCTGCAGAACATGTTGTAGGTTGTCTTGTTGCCTCTTGTAACCCGATAGTTTTGTAGTTTTGTGGTAGCGCACCCATAAATTTTGCCTCAACGTTGAGCCCGTCGCATCAGGTGTTAAGCAGGCAATGGAGCGCTATTTGGTATACCCTAACATTATATGCATACATTAAAGGATGTTCGACTTTATCATAAGGACTGAATATTGGACTCGAATGTTATTAAAATGGAATGTTAATTGTGAATTTGATCATATTAATTGAGGCAGTTGGAATTTTTAATAATAAAGATTTTTCATTTTAAATGTTGCTTAAGGCACCACCATTACTATAAGGTATAAGGTATTGAAAATCACTCAAACTGTTTATTAATGATTATTTTATTATCAAACACCTATCCCAATATTTTGCAACTTGAAATATCACCAATATATTTCGGTTAATTAACATTAGAATAAATTAAATAAAATTAAACAATTACTTAAATAACGTAAAAAACATACATTGTTTTACACTTGAATGTTGAAACTATTTGACAGTTTAATAAATGTCTATATAATCCTTAATGATAATATCAGCAATATATTTATATATATAAATATATATATGTGTATATTTACTGAGCCATGCAACTTGTTATAACCTGTTTCAAGGATATGAATAAAAAAACAATCGCTGATATAAATGTAATTCTCTTTAGAGTTTTTTAATAAAGTTAAGCTTTAATATTTAAAAAATTTAAAGAGCATTTCCATATCGGATTAACAGAGAAATAGTACTTTTTTACTTGGCTGCGTCAACGTGTGTATTTGTGCCTTAAAAAGTTGATTTTTTTTTGCAGTTGTTGCTCGCTCGCTGTTTTGGATTGCTGTTGTTGTTGTTTTTGTTGTTGCGTATTGTTGTTGCTGCGCTAGCTGGTATTATTTATTGCACGAAAGTCATTCCTTTTAATAGTCATGCAAATTAATTTTGCTCATTTGTACAACAATAAAAATGTTAACTAATTAATTTTGATTGAAATTTGCATGCAAAGAGCGAAAATCAATTTGCACGCGTTGTTCTGTTCGTTGGAGATCGCTCGGTTCCGATAACTGTGGGTCTATTAGCTGGGGCAATTCCGTGTTGTTGCTGATGTTGTTGTTGTAGCTGTTGCTGCGTTTTGGAGAATTTTGGAATTTCCATGCATTCCAAATAATATTAAGTCAAGCGATAAGAAACAGCAATGCAAATAGAAACAAATATATTTTTAAGTTTGCTTGACTTGGATATACCCTGTACATAGTGTAATGCATGCATCTGCTTATAAATATATATATCATAAAACCAATAGAGTATATAAAATAGGTGGTAAAAATATAATTGAATTACAAAACAAAGGTTCATCTACCGAATCTTCGGTTACTAGCTTCTTGTCTTATCTGAGGTGGATACATCCGTAGACATAGACATAGTCGAGACATGGATCCACTGTCCTGTCGAAGGTGCTTAAGAATCTTTCACTTTTCCGGCCTCACATTTTTGGCGATTCTTTAAGAATGGGTATCATTTTTGATGCGCCAAATGCTTACAGGGTATAAAACAAAACTGCACGCCATTTGGCAGGCAGCTGGTAAACAATAGCGAAAGTCTGCGATGGGATCAGCGCACTAGGCTGATTGGAGGAGGTGTGCTGGTATTGTAGCCACCTCCTGTGGCAAGTGATTGGACAATGCCTGAATGCCTAATCGCCAATTAGCGCAAATAATAAGCAGCTGATATGCGCATTTGGCAGACGGAAGTTATGCTAATTAATTATTTTGACTATAAAATCTGAGCACGGCAAAGTATTCATGAGGGGGTAAAAGTTGGCGCGCTGATAAAAATCGGCAACCAAACTGAAAACGAACGGAATCTGAAAATATTAATGATAGAAAATTAAGAAGCATTTTGTCAGCAAGGCTTTGCCTGCTCTTAAGGAATGGCGCTGAGGCTTCGTTCTCAGTCGCAGTGTGGCAATGTATCTTTGTATCTTTTCATCGTCTGCCGTTGGTGTTGCTGGGTCGCGGCCGATGCGACTGACTTTTGCCAATTATAAGCTAAAGACATTGAATTTCGCTTTATCGCGAATTTCGCTGGCCTGAATGGAATGAAAATAAAAGGGAGACAGCGCGCAACATCGCCGGACGTCAGAGGACGCAGCCCAGACAGCACAGCGGAGCTCAAGGAATATATATCTCAAATTAGCCAACATTTTATATCTGTCAGCTACTGTTCTCCCTAATTAATAACAAGATGCCATTTTAATTCCGTTTCGTGCGTTTTGCGCGCTGTTGCGCCTTTTAATTGCCCCTCCAACGGGTAGCAGAACTTCTTGCCACTGTGTTTGTTTGGGTGCCGCAAGAGGTGGGGGATAAGCGACTTTGTGTTTCAGTACAGCTAAAGGCTTGATAATTATAACTAATTTTCAAACTTTAAACAACCTTTGTTAATATCTTACGGAAATTGTTAAATATACATTAAAATGACTATAAGTAAGGGCAATGATAGAATAATAGAATGACTATTATAAATCAAAAATGCTTAAATAATGTGCAATTTTAATAGGAAAGAGACTTTAATTCTATAATACACTGTATGAAGTGGTTTTGCCTTGCCAGGCAAGTTGGCAATTATGATTGTCCATAGTCTAGAAACGACATAGACCTATCATATTTGACACACATGGTCTTAGCTCTTAGTCGTATGTAGATTGGATTGGATGGATGATGAGTTCACACTATAACCCATTAAATGGATATTAAGAAATAACTATCAGAAATTGCATGGTGTATGTAATTTAATACTATCTACAAATGGATTAATTTATTATTTATTAATGGTCGACAAAACGAGTTTTAACCTAAGTGTTTAATACATAAAAATAAAAATAAAAATAATTAAAAGTTAAGGGCCCATTCAGAATACAAAAAAAATTGGGGATCGTTTAACTGCCTGTCCGGCCCGCTATGCACCATTTTACAGCCCAATTTGATAGAAAATTTATAATAAATATTGCTAGTCCTAAATCTATGTGAAATGCTGTGTTTGCTGTATATGTATATTTAGTATAAATGCATACCTATATACTAGTCAGACATGCTAAACTGTACAAAAAGTCAAACATAGAAAATCTAGTGAATTTTGAATAAAAAAATTACCCATTTTAAGACCAATTTCAAATGAAAAGCCAAGTCTCGTAATAGGAAAATTCTTAGGCTTATACTGCTCAATTCGATCAGTTTGAGTTATTAAATAATCAAATTTACGTTTAAATTAACATTCACGCATGATGGTCTAAAGAGCAGTTCATTAGTTTCTTCCTGTCTTGCAGCAGCTGAAGGCGGACTTTGTCTCAGTTTAACACTCTGTTGAAGCATACACAAGACCGACAGGCCAATGGTATAGCCATGCATACTATATAATAAACACTCGATTTGAATGACACTAAACTGACGTAAATTGGATCAAATGGTCATGACCATATGTAACTGCCGACGGCTGGCGACTTGGTCGTGTTAGTTGGGAATATTGTAGTTGTTGTCGTTTTGTAAAACCCATTCAGACGTTCAGCTCAAGTGTTACTGACCATAATTCAAGACGCGACAGGCATTTTAGCCAATATTTTGATAGCAAGCGAGCTGTGAGCGCCATACGCTGGCCAAGTTTACAGTCGTTTTGGCCGTGTTGAGTTTCCCCTTAAATGGCAAACCAGTTTGGCCAGCAAGTTGCCAGTGTCTGCGTGTTTTTAACCACGAAAACTTGTTTCTTGCCAAGATGATCGCGCTGCTTGGCGCTGGGGCAACGCCTACCCATTGGTAGGTGGAGCTTTCAAGCGCCTCGCAGACTACCAAAGATGGTGGTGATGGCTTTAAAATGGTGGTCACACTATTTGCGATCGAATTTATGGAATTATTTCATTGTTCCAAGAATTTGAATGCCGAACACGGCATCGACTACTAAAAATGGTGTTCCCTTGCCACAATGGCTGCAAAATTGATATATTGGCCGAGTGCTGCAGACCTGGGCTAGGCTCTGCTCATATTTATTGGATGAGTCAAAAAATTGCTGCAGTGCAGCAGTCGCAGCGATCGCGACAGGATGTTGGCAGACTGTCAACCAGCTTGGAGCGTGGAGCATGGGACGTGCAGTGCCCTGCAGTCGGGGCTGGTTTCATTTTGATGGCTTCATTATGCAGCTGAATGTTGGTAGTTTGCTGTTGGCTGTTGGTTGTTGGCTCTTGGCGTTTTTTCTTACAAATTGGCTGTGCAAAATGCTGATTTAATATTTTTGCCCGGCAGTCAGTTAGTTGTTGCCAATTAAGATTTGCTAGTGTTCTGCATTCTGTTTTGCTTTCGATGTACCCACGTCCGAAACATTGGCATAATTGGTTTGCAAGCATAAAAATCACATGAATTGCCTTTCCGCTCAATGGCAATTAAATGTTATTGCTGAATATGTTCTGCTCAGTTCTGGTTATCCTTCAAGCTTACATGCGCACTACTGCAGCTAAATGGAGTACCGAATGGCGAGTGGCAAGTGGCGGATGGGATCTGTTGACGAGCTCCATAACCGTTTTCTCAACTTGTTCAACTTCGTCGTAGTCGTCGTCGTCGTCGTCGCCATCGTCATCGTCATTAAATGCTTGAAGAAAATTATCTTGTTAAAATTACAAATAACACGAACATGAAGTAATAAAAAACGTACGGAATGAATAATGTGCGCCACGTTAAATTGCCGCTGACTGACAACCCCAGGCGAGCGAACTGGCCAATAGTCAACCTGTCGACCGGTTGTCCTCCTGCCTGCCTGCCTGCCACAACACCACCATGCGAGTCAGTCAGTCTGGCTGTTTGTCAGTTTGCTGGCCTGAGCATCATCCCGTATCTTCATCTGCTTGTACCTGCACAACCCAGCATTCTCAAATGACTTCATTTTATGTGTCGATTTTTAGTGTGCACTGCGCGGTTGCAGTTTTTCAGATTTGTGAACTTTCCAAGTTAATTGGTTAGTGATTTAAGTGCGCGGCTGTAACGACTGCAACATTTTCCAGAGCCTCAGCAGTCGATAAATGCCCATTTACTGGACTTGTAGTAAGCGTAAAACGTTTTTGACTCTGTTTCCAGTTTCAAAAACAGATTTCTTGATTTTAAATGAATCTATATAAAGGCCCAAAAAAAAAGCGCTTTTCGAAAAAATCCACGGCTTGGCATTATTTTAAAGAATTTATTATATTTTGCTAACGATTTATTACTCGAATTTCAGACTTGGCTATCTTGGAATTTCAAAATAGGGATATATAGTATTTGAATATTATTTAAACTGTAAAATTTTAGCAATCAACTGAAAATAACAATATTTTGAGGAAATGTGCTTTTATGTGCTTAGATATGTTCATTGTTTGGTAGTAAAAAAGAAATATTTCTGCATCCATCTAAGTATATAATGGGTAATAAATTGTTTGTACCATACAATTTACCAAAGCTTTAGCTCACCTCCTACACCACCTATAGGAAACCCATATAGTCTTATTGCTTGTGTAGGGCATTTAACTTTTCATATAGACGTGTCCGATTCGCGAGTCTCTGCTACTTCATTTACGGTACACAGCCTCAGACCATTGCCCTTCTTTCACTTTTTTCATTGGCTGTGTTTAGTACATAGTTAAAACTATTTTATGTCTTAATTAAAGTTTATAGCGCGCTTTTTAGGCGTCAAAAAGAGTTTTTAGTGCGCATTGCTTAGGCTTAGGTCAAGCCGCCAGCCAGGCTGACACGAGACCCTTCTCCGCCAGCATTCATTCCAAATGGGTTTTATATATATTTACGTAGTCTGCCACTTTGGGCTGTGGATCTAGCTGCATGTTTGGGCCAGCTCGGGCAAGATGTATATGTGAGTGTTGAGCATGTACAAATCGCTTGATTGGCTTGCACTTAATTGCCAATGGCTCTTACTGCCTATTCTGGAAGGGACCGACCATGCTGTTTTTTAGTGAGGTCGTGTCTGTGCTCGCAGCAGCTCCTGCTAATAGGCAATTAAGTTTCGAGTGCTACCTGCCATTTTGTGCCAAAGCGCAGACTCTTGCCCACGTACAGCAACGAATAGCTTGCCTAATGGCATGACACTGTCAGGTTAGAGTTCAATGTAGCTCTACATGCAGTGAGATATGTGCTGGCTTCTGCTATTTGTTTTAAAGAAATTCCTAACCTTGGTTGCAATTTGTTTCTTTGCTTTACAGCTTAGCCTAAAGTAAATAAAATGGATCAATAATTATTATTTATTTTATTTATAATATGCTAGCTATCGAAATTGTAAATGCTGGCAATGAATCAATGAATTAGTGTTTCGCAAATTTTTGATATTTCGAAACGCAACAGTGATAAATTGGAAAACGTTTGTATGAAAGTTTCTTGTTTAACGTCCGATTGATTTCAAAATCATTTTCTCAGATCCTTGAGTGAATTTATGTCATACGTGCTACGTTTGGGGTATTCCCGCTTGTATTAAATATACTGTTGGTTACAAGAAAACATTTACACATTCAGCCAAATAATGCTTGCTCCTGCATCTAACTGAAAGAGTTAGCAGCCAGCGTTATATATTTCTATTCTATTCTATTTATATAGCTATAGTTTTACCTAAACGGGGTCCCGACTAGGGGATACACTGAAACTTCTTCTTCCAACATCAAATGCATATATATATTTTATTTTAGAAGCTATATGTCAAGTTTGGGAACTCTAGCTCTTATTATTTACCAAAATTGTCCAAAAAACAAGATATCGATATCGATTTTTATCGATTGCTTGAAAACGGAGTAAGTTATCGATTATCGGAAACAAACTCGTTCTGCGCAGGCACTAGGAGCACCTACATCTAAAATTTCAAGTCTATAGGTCCTATATGTTCTGAGATCCTTGCGTTCATACATACGGACGGACGAACGGACGGACGAACGGATGGACGGACACACAAACGGATATGGCTAGATCGACTCGGCTATTGATGCTGATCAATAATATATATACTTTATGGGGTCGGAGATGCTTCCTTCTGCCTGTTACATATATTTGGATTTTTCACAAATACAATATACCCTTATACCCATTTTTAATGGGTTGAGGGTATAAAAAGATGAATTCGATTTATAGACCAATTTGAAATCTGATAGCAGGATGTATAACATAACAACAACTTATGGGTATGCATTGTTTTTCAATGCTTAGGAGAAGACGAATACTAAAAGCCAAAAGTATATTGACCATCCCGTTTGGGACATAGTTGTGCGGCATCACTGTGATTCACACATTAGCGACTTGCAATAATTGCTTTTTGTTGGTACTCACTCTGCAGCAATTCCCGCATCTTTCATCGTTTATTTATTTTAACTTTCAGTTTTTTATTTTTATATATTTTTTTGCCATGACGCCTTGCACGCATTGCGTAATTAGGTGCACTTCCGTTTTGTGAGAAGGCTTTGAAAGGCGGCTCGGCAGATCGTTGTCGCCGCTTTGGAGGCAGCTTTCTTCATATTTTGAATGCTTGAGTCTTTAATTGCGTATACGCCGCTTGTAACGGTCGTTGGGCAAAACGTCTTAATTAACTCGTTTGCAGCGTTTCTCTTGGTTTTTATTGCGCCTCTCGCGGTAATTATTATGATTACTTATTATTGCTGCCTTTTGTTTCGTTCCGTTTCGTTTTAGCTTGCAGTTTTTTGTAGCTTCAGTTGCTTTTGTTGTTGTGGCTTCGTGACGGCAATTTAATGGCGGCGCAACCAATTGCAAATATTTTGTAAATTGTATTGTGCATTTCATATTTTCAAGTTAATTTCGAACAATTGCACATCCTTTCAAAGTTGCCGATCGTCGGACCCTGATCGCTTAGCTTATTGTCACAAATTAAGACAGCTCCGGCCAACACAGCTCAGACCAGCTGGCGTCCTGCCCTCAGGCCGAATTAATGCGGCAGCAAATTGGCAGCTATGGCTTGCCGGCCCCTGGCGCTCGGTGCTTACTCCCTGTTATTTGGCCCAATAAAATTATGATGCTGCATTAAAGCTCTGCCTAACACCATATCATTTACTTGGCCTCCAGAAGCGTGCGGCGAACGGAGAATGGCAACAGATTATTGAGTTGTTACAGTAGAAACTCTTGCAGCGCTTCCATAAATCTTAAGCGCTGGCTAAAATTCCATCAATATGCAAAATTTTTCAATTAAAATTGCCCAGCCAAATGGCAGGCGGGACACCATATACAATAGCTAAAGATAACTTCAGCATATGCGCAGGAACAACAACCACATCAGCAACAGTCGGGCAATACAATGTAAAAGGATTGCTGAAATAACGACTTGGAAGCACCCGTCCTCACTAGGAAAACTGTTCAGATGAAAGGAAATTAAAAGTTAAAACACTATTCTTACCGAACTGCGCGCTCATCTTTTCAAATTATGTTATGTGTTTTAGTAGTTATCGATTATCTCTTGTAATATCTTACTATGCGCCCTTGAAACTGTTCACTACATTTACTTATCTATCGATAACACAATTAAATAAATTTTGAAAATTATTTATTCTTCTGGAATATGGTTAATGCTAATATGCCTGCAACATCGATTTGGGTGAAGGTATTCAAACAAAAACAACAATAAACACACGCAGCAATCGGCGTCAATTTATGTGCAGGCAGCGCCATTTTAACGTCATTGTATCGCGACCAACGTCAGACAGCAAAAAATTAATAAAAAGTCAAGTAAAAAATGGAGCAACAATAAAACAGAAATGGCAAAAATAAAAAAAAGTAAACGAAGAAGGCGTAAGGCATTGTGAGCGAATGCTGCGAAAACAACAATAACATCAACGGGAGAAACAACAACTGACAGGAAATTAGTTTCCATTTTTTGATGAATGCTTCGACAGGATTGCTGTGCTGATGTTGCAATGTCTGTTTTTTTTTTTATTTTTTGTGTTCCTGACGACTGCCTGCTTCCCTTCCTGTTTGGGGCTGAGGGTTGAGAGTTGAGTTGCCACTCCAGCTGAAGCTGGGACGTGAGCCAGGATCGTCAGTCTGGGCATAAATTGCCAACGTTGTGACAACTGCTAGCCACGCTTCACTTTGACAACCCGCAAAAAAAGGAATTGCTGCAACTTCCTTTTATTTATTTATGCAACAATAAAATATTAACAGCAGGTAAATAAAGCGAGTGCTATCAATGAATAGTCGCTGTCTGCTTACTCTTATATATCCGGGAGTCAATAATTGGTAACTAGCTTTTAAAATATTATATATTTTGCATGCTTAATATAAGTAAGTAACAAGAATAACAGATGTTTTCATTAATAATTAATATGTTTTGATTGATCTAATTTAAAATCTTATAAAAGTTGAGATTTTAAATCTTCTTCAGTCCATCAGATTATGCGCTTCAAGATAAATATTGATTTTTTTTTAAAGTTTTCTGTTCAAGAAAATAGGAATAACCTGATCTGTTACCGGCTAGATCGGTAAAAGTAGTAACAAGCTTCATTGAGTAAGTTAGCATTCGATACAAATTCAGCGAGTTTTCTCCCCTTCTTCTCTTAAAATGTGAATATTCAACTAGGCGTTGAAAATAATAATCTGTTCATATAATATACAGAGAATCCATTTGTCTTGGCTAAAAATAGTTAGGCTGCAAATTGGCAGCTCTATCTAATGGTATAATAAATAACCCTCTTGTAGCAAGAGCGTTGTTTTGTCATTTCCTGGAAATGTGGATAGAGATACGGTTCTCAACGAATGTGTTCGAAGTATATTCCAGTTTATAAAGGTTCATTCAAAACGCATAAAGCTATCCGCTTGTCATTTATTTGCGCTCATCAGAACATAAATTGCGCCATGTGTTGCCCAAAAACAAATTAACAAATTAAAGAAGCGGGTGTCATAAACTCTTGACTGCTTTTGGGGCAGTGGCTACCCCGTCCACTCTTAAATTACTCGAATTTCATGTCACAAAACTGTGATTTATTCACCCAGCGATGTGCTGGCATTTAAATGCGCTTTTGATTTACAAATAACAAATAAATGTTACGATGAGTGGGGTCTTTGGAATGCCGCCGGCAGCTGAAACTGGGATTGGGATGGGGATACGGTATGGGAATGGAATGAGGCCTGGTGTTGGCCTTGTTGGCTACGCTCATAAAACGCCAACTAAGCGTTGAGAGTCCAAAAATCTTAAATGTCGAATGTTGATTAAAACATCTTCTCCATAGAGTTATGAGCAGACGTTTGTGTGTCCACTTAATAGCCCATTAAACCATTGGCATTTGGCAGCTGGAAATAAGTTTGGATGCCTCCATGCAGCGTCTGTGCCAGGCGGGATGTGGCTTACACATCTAGCGAGAAACAATAAATCCTTATTAAATGCACAGCAAGCGAAACTATTAACTGATTTTCTTTTGAATACGCACAGCAGAGCATAAATCAATTTTACAACTCTTTTTAATTTCTTTTTTGAGGGCGCATTTGTGACATTTTAATTACTGCTTAAAATTTTGATTTAGTGACTATATGAGTTTAGAATACATATGTTCATATGCCTATATAACTCGGAAATACTTATGAAACCCATAAGCGGATCAACATTTAGGCTCAAACGAACCAATGAATTAAAAAGTATTTAAGATTAAAAATATCTAGGGTAAGGACACATTATGTGTATATAAATCTGTTCTTCTTGTTCGACTGACTGAAAAAAAGTTGAATGCTTATCGAAGCTTCCTTTTGGGCGGAAAGTGAACACTAAGGCCTGATTTGATAGCTCTAACACTTTTGAGAAGTATATAAATATAAGATAATAAATCCTTACGACCAACATATCATAGAGATTCACATAGTGACTGGTTGCTCTTGAGGAGTGCCTCAACAGGCATTAAAGAGCGGCGCTCCTCATGACAATGCTGTTATTGAAGTGGTAACAAACTCATTTGTTAATTATGTTGCCAAGAACAAGGTATTGCGGAATAATTATGCCACGATCAGTAACACGATCAAAGGCCAGGCCAGGCAGCGAGCATGCTTCACCTTTGCCTTTTAGCTGCGATCACTAAATACTTGGCCCTAACTTAAGTCTGGCCTAAACGATCATGAAAATCAAAACAACATAATCATAAAATGTGCAAACTAAACGTGGCTGCTGCTGCTGTTTTAGCTGCTGTTGCAATTGTTGTTGTTGTTTATGTGTGTTGTTGTTGTTGCTGTTCATTGGTCTCTGCGTCTAAATGGCACTTTGCCCAAACCCAAAGCGTTGACTCTGCCAGCGATAAGATCGTAAGCAACAACGACAACGACAACAACTCCAGCGATCGACGACGACGACGACGGCGACAGTAGTTCGCCTGGATGGCTGCCTCTTTGGCTAGCTGGCTGGCTAGCTGCTCTCACTGCACTTTTATTATCGGCAGGATCGCGCTGGGCATGCAAATTTCCAATGGTAGCTCGGGCCGAGCCCAATGCTTAACGCATGCCGTAAATCACCAATCCGGCCAGGAACAACAACAACCAGCAGCTGCAGCGGCAGCAACAAATTTACAACAACTATACCGTGCTTGGACTGCACGACGATCTGCGCAGGCTGCAGCCCTGACAGAGAAATAGAGATAGAAACACACAAAGATAGAGAGAGAGAGAGAGAGAGAGATGTATATAGATAGAGAGAGAAAGAGAGAGTCATGAATCAGTTTTTCATAGCGCAAAGCTTTTGTTTGGCGGCCCGGCGATAACTTTATTTTGCGGCTTAATATGCTTGTTGAAGGTCTGGTAAGTAGTTGTTGCCAGCATTGTTGCTGCAGTTGTTTCGGTTGTTGTTGTGGTTGCTGCTGTTGGCAAAAGCGTGAACTCTCTAACACCTTGAGCATTTTTGTTGACACAACCTTTTTCTGGGCAAACCAGCAGCGACTATGATAATAATTTTCCTTTAGTCATTTCGGCTGCCTGCTGCCGTCGATTAAGCAGCGCGACAATTTTCCATAGTGTGCCCGTTGTCTGTGCTGCAGGCTTTCCTCTTGCCCCTGGGACGCCACCCACTCGATTCAAGCGCTGAGTGTTTTACAGCCGCTGGCACTTGCCTCTGGGTTAGAGCACAGCTCGAGCTGGACTTGGACCGTTTCGTTCCGTTCCTGTTGCCTTTGGCTTTGCCATTCCCCTTCCGCTTCATTCCGCTCCGGAAAGTCGTGAGCTGTCGGCACGATTTTCCATAGCACATGCTGCGTTCTGCTTGAGGCCTGGCACTGTTTTGTTTGTTGTCTTTGTTAGTGGTAGCAGTTAGTTGGCTGCACTTACCACTAAGTTAAGATGTTTTGTCTTGGGCCGAGGCTCAGCGAGGTGTATGCTCAATTATCGTGGACAGGCATTTGCAGGCCACAGTCCCAGAGTCTGGTCTGGCATGGTCTGTCTTGGCCTGGACTGGCCTGGCCTGGACTGGCTTGTGGAATGCTGCAGCTTAGTTTTTCTTTTTATTGATTTATGATTTGTTTAACACAAAGGCGCATTACAATGCAACGAGTGGGTTTTACGAAGAATTTCCTGCCCGCCTCATAAGCCATATCGCATGCATTTAAAATTGTCTTTACCAAATTTGATAGCAGCCTTAAACTTCATGCCACATTTGGTCGCAACAATAGTTGCAATCACGGAGCACCAGCTCCAGACTACCTGGCTGCCTGTCAGGCCGCCAGATCGCCAGGCCGCTCCACACTTTCAACACTCATAAACCAGGCTTAACTTAACATGAATGCAGCTAAAATATCAAAATATTTTATATGCACGCTTCCCCCCTGGTTTGCTTTTGTTGTGGGGATTTCGAGGCCCGTGTCCGTGTCCGTGCCCGCTAGCTTTGGACGTCTCGACTAGTTGGAGCTCTTTCATGCAGCGGGCAGCATGCAATTTATTTAGTAAATGCTGCAAAAATTAGACAACTGAATTAATTTTCATAGCGACAAAAAGCTTGAAATATTGTGATCACGGATTAAAGTCTGCGAATCGTTTGCCTTGCCTAAAATGAGTTCGTTAGCCAGCTGGACAAGGCATTCAGGCAACCAGACAACTTGTCCTGCATAAGATTACTTGGTTTCTCCAAAATGTTGTTTTCTACAAAATCTAGTGTATGTAAAAGTAAAACATTTTGCTTAAATTAAAAAGAAAATGAATAAAGCAATATCGGTGCTTCATGCATTCACGTGCCATTGATATTGTTCAGCTGAACTTAGCCTAAAATCATTTCTTACAAAATACGCTGACAATTTATAGGCTAAAAATCACAATAAATATATAGGAATACTTCAGCATTTTTGCATTTGGAAATTGGAGAGAATTTTTAAGCTAAAACTTAATATTAAATGTAACTGTAATATTGATAGTAGCCATAATAGTAAATAAAAAAAATGATTTTAATTTTTAACCTAGCCAAGGTTTAATTTTATAAATGGCTTGACCAATTCGTTTGGGCCTAGTTTTTTTTTAAATGAAGGAATAAAATAGATTTCGGGATCAACCGATATCGGTTCTACTCTTTCTTTGACGGCATGATCATTAAGTCTGTCAATTTTCCCACTTCAGAATGTGCTGCTGAAGAAGTTCTATTGACATAAGCCCCTTCTACCGTTGGGCTGCCGTTGCTATGGTTGTTGACGGGCCCAGCCCCATGAAGATCGATGGTAAAAAAGTGCCAACTAAGCATGAATTGTAATAAGTCAAATTGTAAACAAATCAACCAGAGGAAGAGCAGCGGCTCCAAATAGTCTGGCATGTTGCCCATATAGGCCCGGGCATGATGCATGCCAGACGAAGTGTCTGCCATGCAGCGATACCAAAATCTCTGGCCTTGGCAGCATTGTTGATTGATTTATTGTGGCGATCGTGGCGATCAGCGCTCAGAAATAGTAATGATGAAAAATTAATTCTCGTCAATCTAGGTAATTGTGAAGATCGCGAACGCTTTTCATTCAATTCAGTATTCAATTGAATCTTGAAGAAGTAAGTTTCAATTGGAGATTCAATCCAACTGATAGAAAGAAAAAAGTTCTTTTCATGTTCTTCGGAGGATGGTTAACAATTATTTATTGCTCTGTTTATCACGCCAGGCTCTCATTTTGGAAATCTCTTTGTCCAATCGCACTTTCTTCTTTCGGGCTAATCATCGTTTATTGAAATTTCTATCATGGGAAAGTGCAGTCACAACTTTGACAATTGCCGCCCGTAAAGCAGTCATAATTTATTAACTGATTAGGCATTCATACCTGCAATGATTAATAACAAATGCAACCAAACATTGTTAACCCTAGGTTAATTTACGCTTTAATCAATTGGGTTCATTTACACCAACCACGGTCTCTCGGACAACTCGTGAAGAGTCCCGGGGCCGCTCATTTGTTCTGCTTGATGACGCGACCAATCGGTCAACGATCCAAAGATCCAAGTCCAAGCCGCAGTCGATCCCCACATTGTTGTCCATCGGTGGATTGGTTGGAAGTCTTCAAGTCAAAACACTTGGGATGGGATAATTGCAAATTGAATTATTGCTGAAAATATATTGAAAATAACTATATTTTGTGCCACAACACATTCATATTGATGACTTGATTGATCGTACCCGGCCCAGCAACTTGATTAAAGGAGGGCCGCTCACGTTTCCAGCCGCGTCAACTCTCTCGATGGCCGTGGCGGCGCTCGCTGAAATTAAGTTAAACAAATTTTATAACACCTTTGCTCCGGCACACTCGCCACTTGGCACACACACACACACATGTGCCGCGGAATGCAATCAGTTTTTTACAAATGATGATGATACTGACGCTAAGGATGGGAAATGTGGAGAGTGAGCGGAAGCAGGCGGTCGGCTCAGGCGACTAAAACTCGTAGATTGCTCTCGTACTTAACCTCACTCACTTATAACAATGAACTAAATTGCATTGGGCCTGCACCAGCCTGATCAGAAACAAAGTGTGCAATAAGTATCTCGTAGTTACATCTCTCCAGTTGTTAACGTCCCTGCCTTCAGTTCCCCTTGCACAGTGTGTTGGAGTCCAAGACCAAGTCGAAGCTGAACAATGCGCGCTGTGATTAAGTTGAACCATCGCTGAAAGATCACAAAACATTGGTCCGATCATTTGATCATACGGCGGTAAACAGGCAAACTGGCAGGAGGGTTGTCTTGATCGTATTGATGAAGGATTGCCTTCTTAGATCAGAGAGTCTCAGAATAATTGGATCAAGGTATTCTAAACAGGACGTTTAAAAATAGCAATAAAGGGGCTTGGCGTGGACTCACAAAATGTGTAAAAGATAATTATTTTATTGTCCTTAGAAATGCCAATAACTTTATTGAAAGCCCTCGCTGTGTACAGCCCATGTCTTCACATAATGATCGGCAATTTCAAAAACACCTCAAATGCCGCTAACGATGTCCGGCGGGCGACTGGCGGGCGATACTCGTGCAGGCAGCGACACCCGCGCCGCCCAGTCACCAGTCGGGCCAGTTGGGCACTTGCTGTGCCCGGCCAGGCTCGCAGTAGGTTATTTATCGTGAATTGAGTAGTTAAATTACTCAATTTTGATGAGAAGGCACCGCAACAGGCAAGATCAGTGGAGATCTGTAGTGCAGGAGCTTATCGGTTGGATATGTGTACACATCTTTTGCCAAACAGGTCAGATAAACCAGTCAATTATTTTGCCAGACGACTGTAAGATCTAATCGAGCGGCAGCACAGCGGAAATGCAGTTGGCCACTTTGCTATGCTCGCGTCCAGCTCTATGGTCAAGCATATCATATACATATGGCGATCGGACTCGGCGACTCATTGAGCTGCAATTAGCTGGCTCTTGCCTGTTGACTGAGGGCCAGGTCGCTTGCACTTTAATTAAAAGACGATAAATTTGCCAATCTGAATGCGGCGCAAGCAGCATGGAGACTACGAGTCCCCACATATGCCCTCGTCTTCGAGTCTGACGCCTTGACAGGCCGCGCCGTGTGGAGTGATATTTATTTATTGTTTGTACCCAAAGTGGCAACACAAAAGCCAAGGTGTTAATTTGTTGTTGGCCCCGACTAGGAGGATGGCTCGTTTGCAGCATTAGCAGCAGCAGCTGCTGCAGCTGCAGTGCAGTGCAGTTGCAGTTGGAGTCTTCGATATGGAGATGGAGCCGCGTCTGGTTCCATTCATGCCCTGGCATTGGGCTGGCATGCTTCGCAGCGCTTTTGGTCTTTTCATTGACGCTAACGAACATTTTTGTGCGATTTAATCCCATTTCATGGTGATCCTGCACAATTGCCACCCGTGCCCCCAGCTTGGGTCTGAGCTTCAATTTCAGCTTGAGCCCGTGCCTATGTCTCAGACTGAGTCCCGACCAGTTCTGGCAATTTATTTGCCGCGCATGCAGACGACGACAACAAATTCGAGCGCCAAATGATGGCAAGCGGCTGCTCTCGAGCTCCCACTTTGGGTTGACGTGATTTATTGGCTCGCCTGGCCAGTACCTGAGGGCGTTTTGTCGCAAATTAGTTGCATTCGGCTTCTGTTAATTTAGCGAGCGCGACTGCGGCTGCGGCTGCGGCCTCGACTGCGGCGTTAAATGCAACGCAAATTGTGATAATTTATCGAAGCAGCGCGCCCAAAGTTAAACAGAAATTACGGCCATCTGACAGGCCGCACACATCCCGAGACCCAAGACCCAAGCCCAGATCCAGTTGCAGGTCCCCTTGAAGGCCCGAATCCGAACCCGAAACCGAAAACCCGTTCGCGGGTAACAAATCAACGCCTCAAATTGCGCAATTTATGCACCTTAACCTCGACTTGTTTACTGGCCACCTTCAACTTGATTATTTATTAATTTGACATATAAACTCGATTATGGCTAATTGCGCTAAACGAGCTTCCATCCTTTCCCTTTCGACAGGCAATAACTCAAAAGGTGCTGGTGCAAGGCTGACACGATTTTTATTATGTACAAAAATTATGCCAATTAAAGGCGATTTCATTATTAATCTTGCATTTTGTAAATAAATTGAGTTAAATATAATACAATGGATACAATCTTTGCTGGTCCAAAATAAAACAAGGAAACAACACAAAACATTTTGTCTTGACTGGGTGACTGACTGATGGATTGGTTATCAGCACACAGACCAAACTATGAAAGCTAGAAAGAGCCTTCTTTTCACCTTCTGTATTGGAAGTGCATTCCAATACGGGTAGCCGCAAGTATTGGATAATCCTGAAAAACTATCGGTCTCTTAAATTCGTTTGAAAGGTGTTTCATACTTCGTTTTTTTTTTTTTTGGCTTGTGTAGCTCTTGACTAGCGGCGGCAGCACGTTATGCAGTCAGTCGCGAGTTCGAACTCTGCCTAGGCAACTTTATTTTTTAACTTCTATTTATTACCTGAGCATAGTAGTGAATTATTCTAATTCCACGTATCACATTAAGTTTTTCTAAAATCCTTTTTTCAATGCATTTGCAATGACTATTATTAATCACAAGGAGAGAAGGTTGAAATTTAGTTCAGAAAGACTGTGTGGGAAGTTGTACAAATATGCAAAGAAAGTTGACTGTTTCTTGATTTTAAAGATTTACATAAAAGCCTGCAGTACACATCGTTACTTAGCTGGAATTATTTTATATTTGTTGTTTAAATATGTGCTGAGATTTCATGCTAAATGCTTTTCGAGATCTGCGATTTTATTACTCGAACCTGTTCGTATATTTCTGCTACTCTAAATAAAGAATTGGGGTTTTACAAACGAAAATTTAGCATACGTTCCGTTTCCGTTCCAGTCTATAATTAATGCTTAGCATTTATTTGATCTTAGATGTCGAGCTAACATGATTCAGGATATTTGCCGCATTGATCATTAATCACAGGATACTTAAGCTAAGGCACATTTGCTGTTATCTTTGGCCTGTTTGTGGTTTCACATTTAATTTTAAATGGTGTACACGGGACTATTAGCAAGCCATTATGGCGGCTCGAGTGCTTCCCCAGCACATGTCACTTATCAGCCAATGTCAGCCAATTCTACCGTGTGACATTTCGCCGCAGCCATTGTTATATAGATGAATGTATTGTACATAAGTAGTTTTCGTAACCCTCGACACTCCATTATTTGTACAGCCTCATCGCCGCTTTCAATCGACGCTTGTGTCTTAATTATGTCAGAAGGCAATCGAGTGTTAATAATCGTATATTTATAATCGTATTAGTCGATGTCGCTGCATGTGCCGCCACCGGTCGCCTGTGACAAACAAACAATAATATATCAAAGCAACAGAGAGAGAGAGAGAGAGGGAGAGAGAGAGAGAGAGAACCAGAGCAAATAAAAGAGATGTAGATAGAGTAAATTTGTTCAATGGTTCGCTCATAATGAAAACTACACCACGATTTTTTATGCTATTCATTGGCACTTCAAAGCCAATTCATAATGTCAACGCTCCTGTCCTTGTCTACCCATCCTACACACTCTTTCAATGGCACTGGCTGGAGTATATCTATAACCGCTTAACATTTTATATACAGTTCTGAAATCAGAATTTGCTTGGATCATAATATCAATTCGTAATGGTAGAATGGTTTCTTTTTCAAAGGACAGATGGAAAATACGTTTCAAATTTCATAAATTGTTTTTTTTTTTCACACTAGATGAAGTAAACAAGTAACAGGCTCTAGTCAGGAGCTCCCGACGAGGGAACAAACACCAAACAAACAAACGGGCTTTAGTAGTTATAAAGGTGAATAAAAAAAAATTGTTGGGGAGAGAAGCCCCATTTCTTCCAAGGAGGGATGGATTTTCCAAAAAGTGCGAAACAGACCTCAAATGAATTTTAACAAAGTTCTTTGAAAATGAGTTTGGTGCCGATCAGATGGTAAAAAATAGTTTCACACAAACATTTTCCACCAAAATTTCCAGAAACTGTTTTATGTATGGAGATTTGCAAAAATATATAAATATTAATAGACTAATTTTACATAGAAGGCTTACATCGCGCCTTCCAACTGTGCGATTTAGGCTACACATTATTTAATCAAAATATTAATTATTATTATATTATCATTATGAAACACCGATATCTGACAATACTCCGATATCGTTTAGTTTCTGATTTTCTTGGTTAATATACATAAAACAAAAGTGTTTTGGGCAGAAAAATGAGTCAACTTTTGAATAATCATTTCTGTGATAAATGCATATATTTCATCAATTACTAGAGTTCTACAATTGTATTAACTTATCTGACTTTCACCTATTATATTCTATTGTAGCATACTTTTATGTGCTGCCAACACGCACTCAACACACCCTTCCAGAGCACATGTTGGCCCATAACACGTGGAGTCACCGTCTTAAGAAGCCGTGCCGCTAACATAAATATCAATAGAGAAAGGGGAGTTTCTTTTTAAAAAACTAACACACAGGCGTTAAAGGGAATCCAGGAAATTATACGACACCGACGCTAAGAAGCAAACATTAGCGGCAAAAGAACTTTCATCTGTGATCCCATTCATCCCCACCTTTTTTTCGGATACTGCAATGCGACACGAAATTTATTAGCAATCATATTTACGGCGAGCTAAACGTTGGACATGCTTTCTGGCTCATTGAGTAGCATTTCATAAACAGCGATTGGCTTCCCTATTTAGGAGACAGCGAGTCCTTCAGCCTGCTGTCATTTAATTGTCCTCGAATGCGGCATTGCTGGGTTTCATATGCGCGCATTTGAAAGTGAAATCACGCGCTAACAATTGAAAGGATTCATTAATAAAATGTTTAATAGCATATCCATATCTCTGCTCTCTCGGGTAGCTGCAGCCGCCGCATGTCCTTTTATGCAGCTCCCGTTCCCAGTTCCCGCACCCCAAAAGCGACGCGCGGCGTAAAATGTTTTACGCTTCGTTGCATTGAAATTCATTTGAAAACGATTTTTCTTTCAGGCCACTTACACAAAACACAACACACACACAGAGTCGCACTCAAATAGCAAACAGTGAAGTGAAGTTAATTTATTAGATATTTTGTACGCATTGAATGCCAGAAGGACATCATCATCATCAGCTCAGTGAGGAGCATCAGGATCAGCCTGCGCCGAGTCTATTAAATGCGTGTTCTGCCCATTGTCTGGCTTGAGTACCAGTGTGCCTGGACCCTGGCTCATGAAGTGGTTGTTATTTGTTTGTCAGACTCTAACAGGATCAATGCATGGTAGGATCACTGCCGCAGCCGCGTTTTTTTTTTCTTTTTACCACCATGCATCTTTGTCGCCTTTAATTTCTCGTTAATTGTGAAAATATTTATACTCATTTGTGCATTTTGCACCTTTTGCCTTGTCCCTTGCCCAACCCATGCGTCCTTCTGCCTGGCTAATTTGGCACTGGGGGTTGGTTAGGACCTGGGTCGCGTTGGTTTGACTTGATTGCCCAAACAATTCCTACATAAAAGTCATTAGGGGTTACTAAAGTGGCGATGAATTTTCAAATTTTTACTTGATTTATAATGGAAACTCTCCATCTATCTCTGTCACTCTCGCATAGTCTACGCCGAGCCTGTAATGAATTTCATTTAAATTAACATTAAAATTTATTGAGCGTTTCAGCTGTGGGCAGTTAGTTGGGTCCTTGACTTTGCATCTTTTGCCAATGGCCAGCAGTTTGCCTGTTGTATCTTAAAGATCGTCTAGCTGAGATAATTTGAACCCAGACTCTATTGAAAAGGCTGCTGGTTTGGCGAAAACTAAGTGAGAATTATTGAAAATAAATGAAATGATAATCAAGCAATTTAAAAGCATTTGCAGAGGCTTGTGTGGGAATACAATAAGACAATATAATTATGATGGTTGTAATCTCTTGAATTGAAATATAGCAGACAAATGCCGAATAGATAATCGTCAAAGCCACAATTATTTTAAAATTCTAAAGCAATTGTATGAGAATACACTGTCAGTTCCTGGGTTGTGAAATTTTGAGGGTTCTAAAAGTATCAATAAATATATAAGGTAGCGAATTAACAATACTTTTATTTTGTGTCAACCTTTGAAGGGAATGCGTAGTCCTCCAATATCCACATACTTTTTTGATAGGTGATTGGGACTTTTTAACGAAATGTGTTCATAAAAAGATGATTCATGTTTCGTTTGTTTTGTGTTTCGCTTAAAATGAATGAAAACAAAATATGTAATAAGTTTAATATCAAATACATACTTGTTTACATATATTTTATAAAATATACTGTAAAGCGAATATTTAAAACGAAACTAAGACAAATCAAACAATTGAAACTTGGTGGAAAGTATATATCAAGTAACGAGGACAGAGAGAAGCATCTTTTCTGCTGCCTACGAATTGGAATTGATCTGGTTGGACGATATTAATGGTGGATTAGACGGTAGTAGTATGTTATGTGCAGTGTGCATTCTATCAATATTTCTTCAAATAAGTTTTACCGGAACTCCGCACTAGAGCAATAGCCTCTGCCCCACCTGCACCTTCTGATCTCCAAATGTGGTACTAGAAGCAATTGTTAGCGTTTACCTTTCGATTGGCGCAGGCTTAGAGGGACTTTAGTTAATCCTGGAGTCCGTTGTCAGTAACCAGATTTGATGTGGAGTAATAAGAGATTTCCGAGAGGTCAATATTAGTAGCGTTAGCTGCAAGAAAGTAAGCTGAATGTAAAGAGCAGGCGTCGAGAATACTTTCCTGTGGGACGCCAGCCTGATCTCCATGAGACGATGACCACCTCGGTGTAACTGTAGATCTTAAAGTAAGGCCCTACAAATAGTGAGAGGATAGTTGGTTCTTCACTTTCGGCCAGTGTGCGCATGCCAGAGCATGGCCATTATTTGAAAATCAGTTTTTCTTCAATGTTTCCAATCAAAGTTTGCTACTTGTTCCGCCGGCGAGCTTGGCTTATTTGTAATATTAAGCGAAGACAATCAAAAAAGAGTTGTAACTAAGTTAACTAAATGCTGAAGAAGCCTTCAAGTGATTGTAGTCTTTGACACGCCTGGCATGCGATGATTTATTGTCGCGGTCAAAACATGTGTTGGAAGTGACAGCTTCTTGCAGCATCTGTAATGCCGCTGACGCCCATGTCCCGCCCCCGCACCCGTCTGTTCGAGAACGGCCTGAAAACGCCGCGTGTGGTTGCCGCTGCGGCTTTGAATGTTGTTTTCTTGGGAATTGTGTTGTTGCGGTTGCGCCCAACTTGTCTGCCACTAACGATCCTTGGAGCGGCAATCAGTCTGACAATGATCCTGGCAAGGTCTGTGCGCTCGTTTCAGTATGCGCTCGTATTTCCGCCCTCTTGTGGGAATTTCCGCGCTGTAATTGGAGCAGGTTTGTCTACAATAAGCGCCGCTGCCGACACCGAATAATCTATAATTAACAATTTTGTTCAAACAATTAATAATCATTCAATAAATTTTAAATTCGACGCGCATAACCAACGGAAACAGCTGCAATTGGCGGTTAAGTCTGAAGACCCCACAACTTATGAAGTAAATAGATAAATAGATTATTGTCCGCACGTATCTATTGGGGTAAAAACTTGAATTTTACTTTGACTTAAACCTTGCCCAGCGCCCATTTCATTAAAATTGTAGTGCACTTCCCTCGACTAGATGGCACTTATCAAATTAAAAGAAACGAAATCTATGTTATTTATGTGTATGCCAAAAATTTCACACCACGGCAAATGTTTTGCATAGCTTTTTCAAGCACTTTTGTTAGCTGGCTGAGATTTTAATCGCTGCCCGTCAGCTGCCCGCTGCGATGCTCGATGCGGCTCGGCACGCACAGTTAGCTGGGAACAATGGCAAACGGTATTTGAATGTCAAGCTCTGGCGGCTCAACGGGCATGTCAGGCGGCCATTTTGCGTTGAAAGGATAACAATATACGTAATAGTGGCAATAATATCCCCCAATCTGCTTAGCCCGCTTCACTGGACGGCATGCACGTTGATAATGGGAATGCTTTTGGCAATTGACCAGCATGAATGTGCCCAATCGAGTCGTGTCTGCCCTGCCCGTTCCCCTGCTTATTTTCTGTCAGCATTATGCCTGTATAATGAGACAGAGGACACCATTAATGCAATTGCCTTTGCCATTGCCATTTGCATGCCATTTTGCCAGACAGCCATTTGCTCGCACACTCAAACGCACAACAATAACAATGAATTTGATGAAAATTGCATTTCATACCATTTAATGCCTTATGTGTTAGTAGGTTGAATAAATTGCCACTGTTCTACAGCAAAATGGCGTCAGATGCGACACGAGATCGCCGATTT
Organism: Drosophila virilis; assembly: GCF_030788295.1. Lineage (NCBI taxonomy): Eukaryota > Metazoa > Arthropoda > Insecta > Diptera > Drosophilidae > Drosophila > Drosophila virilis. The sequence continues at coordinate 24,420,720 of NC_091544.1, forward strand.
TTGATTGTTTTGCTGAGATTGCGTAAAAGTTTTACAGCATGAGCTTTACGGCATACGAGTCACATGAATTGGATCATAGACTGTTTGAGGCACTCAACGAAAGTTTATCAATACATGCGAATAAATTGTTTCGGTTGTGTTCCATTTTTTTTTCATTTAAGTTTGGTCTTTGGAAAAAAAATAGCCCGAAACTATAACAAGTCATTTATTAACGACCACTAGTTTCTTGGGAATACAATTGATACAAACACATTAGAGACTCTCCCTTTCAGTGGCGTGAAAAATATGAGCCATATTAATGAGGCGTGTAAGGGAAAAGGATAACACCCACGAGCAACTGTTGCTGTTACTGAAGCAACTCCCCACGACTGCTGAGCATTGGTAATGCGATACACAAAGAAAGCGACGCGTCTCGGAATGTGCGACAAGTGTCCACCTCTGGCGCCAGTTCTGGGCACGCTTCATAGAGAAAGTAGCTGCTGGTCATGTCTGCCTGTCTAGAGTGTGTGCATCGCGGCATAATATTTACAACTGTCGAGTCTTACTCCCTAATCGCATTAACTACCGTTTAATGTTTGGGCAACCAAGCTGCCACGCCCACCAGTGGTCCAATTGCAGCAATATACACTTAGAGAACATTTCCATAGTTTCTGACCATAGTACGTAAATTAAATATGTAGCATCTTCGACTTACAAAATATAAAACAGCAAACGGATTAAGACAAAAAACGTACCTAATGAATAATGCAACACGTTCTATGTTCTCTCTTAGGTTGCATAAATTCGACCTTGGCTTGATATGGATGTTTCTAGTTGATTTAAGTGCTGAACTCGAATTTAAACCGTTTCGTTTTTTTAATATTTCTAATATTTGAAGCATATTTCGTTCTGGGATTTCTAATGCTTGGATTAGACACATAATATATTACCTAAGAAATTTGGTATATCACAATCAAAATACAGAATCTTATTGCGTCTATTATCTAGGAATTTCAAAATGAACAGAATGGTCTGTTCTCAACTTACATAGATGCGACCTTGAATAGATATGTGAGTTTCTACTTGACTTAAGTATAAAGTTCTCAAAATACTTATTTAAAGTATATTAATACTTTAGACTAACGTCGCAGATTCTATATAGTTCGGTTCGATTTTTCGCTTAGTACACAGATACATTTACAATGCATGAATAATTCCAATATTAATTGATAATTACAAAGCTGGGTAACGGCGCGACTTTTGAGCCTGGGCACAATATTTCACAAAATTAGACAGGCAATTTCAATTTTCCAATGGCAATTGGGGAATAGCGGGGACTCAACCAAGAGTTATCAGCGCTAATTGTCAGCCCAAGTCCATAAATCTTGCCCAGCATAGCGATAGTTCGGATGCCAAAGGGATACTTGGATGCTGCCCGACTCTTGCAACGGGTGTAAGGGGGTTATCTCTTGCACATAATTACGTGGTCGTCTGTGTGTGTGCGTGTGAGCGAGAGTGTGGGCCGATAAGCGTTTGCCGTTGGGGCTAGTCAAGCGTTATGCCGGCTGATTAGAGCGGCAAGGGGAGTGGGGGCGCACACACACTCAACGACAGCCTCAATTACACAGCGGGTCCGCTGTTGATAAGGCCGCTCGCTGTCGCCAACGTTATCCTGCCATGGTCAATTACAAGCGCAATGTTTTAATTTGAGCTGATAAAGTGAGGGGCCTCGCGGGTCTAAGTAAACTATCGTTGATGCTCCGTAATTTTTAGAGTTTATTGAATGTGAGGTTCGGGGTTTATTGAACTTGCCACAAAAATCTTCTGAAAACAAATCAGTTTTGATAAGGAGTTAAGAGTTCTTTTCCAGGGCTTGGTCTCTGGTTTCAAATTATTGTTGTTGTTTTCTGTTGTTGTTGTTGTTGTTGCTGCTGTTATTGTTGTTGTAGCGCCTCTGCTTGCAACACAATGCAATGGCATTGTTTTCTGTGCACCTTTTGGACCGCAGGTCGCCGTTGCCTTTGCAGTCGCAGTCGTACTCGCAGTCGCCGTTGACGTGAACGTCTTTTACACGCTTTCAAATTGCAAAAACTGTAGCAGCCGCGTCTTGGCCATTGTCTGAACGGTGCCTGCATCCTGGGCCGGGACCCTGGCCCGCTCCATTGTTTCAATCAGTGGCTGGGCATTGTTGGCAGCGGCTTTTGCGAAATACGGACACATACAAAAACACACACACACTTACAAAATACAACATTTTACACCTCTTTTGTTTCTGTGTGAGTTGTTTTTGCTTGCAATTGTATTTTAAAGAGGTTCAAGTGAAGCGCATCTAATTGCCAGCGTGCCGGCGAAGCGGCCAACCAAGTGCCAAGTGCCAAGTACCAAAGTGTTTTCCAAACTGTTTTAACGCCCCATGCCCGTAAACCTGGCCAATTTTCCCGGAAATCAAAAAAGGTGCGCTACAGTTCGGCCACGTTGATATATGAAGCGTGTCAACTGCATCTTTAGTGGTTTTTAATTTGAAAATTGTTTTGGTCACTCCCACAAGATGTGCTGTGAGGCCGTCCTCCTCATGATGCCGGGGCGTGTGCGTTTGTCCAACAACTGGCGAACTCTGCTGAATTTTATACAATCCCAACTGGCCCTTTTGTGGTGCCTTTGTCAAATGTTTGTTGGCACCTTTAAACATGCTTCTCGGCCCGCATAACGATACGCATACAAATGTGAGTCCTTGACTCGCAATTTAATTGCCTGCCTGTCAGATGCCAAACAAGCTGCAATTAAAGCATATGTTCCTTTTCGCCAGAGCCACTCGTATCGCAGTCGCATCCCAATCAAAAATCGTATCATGCGATCTGCTCAAATCAGCCCATTATGGAGATGTTTATCATGGTATTTGCCTGTCTGCGTTTGTTTTGATTGCCTGCAAGTAGTTATGAAAATCTGTGAATCTGTGAATCTTTGCGTTAGCCTCCCCCACGTTTGAGGTCTATTGTACAATTTATAATACCGTTGATATTGTGCGGCAGTTTTTGCACCCTCATTATTTTTGGCTTTTGTGCAGCGCAACAAGCCAATTATGTTTAGATTAAGCGGGACAACAGCTGAGCATTACATAGAGCAGCAGTATCCTTAATTGATTTGCTCGAAGAAAAACAAAACGCAACAACAAACAGCTATTTATCATGCCCATATATGGTGGCAGTTTCATCAGCTGTCCCAGCGCAACCAAATCTGCATATGAAAACCCATTTTAGCCAAGTCATGTCCAGCTGTAAGCGTGTCCATGTGTGTGGCCAGATCACGTGTCAAATGTCTCATACATGCCAAAATGATTTAATAATGAACTCGACGACAATGCGACTCGAATGCATCATCCACTTCATGAGCATATGAACTGTACCTTGCTCCCTTGACATCCACATTGCTGACAAGCCAATTGTTTGCTATTTCTTCCATATTTTTTTCGACAGAATTTGCTGTGTGAAAAATCTGAAAACAATACCAATATGCAAAAGATAAACTCGCACACACCAACTAGCACACACAAAGCACTTGAGTTTCACGAGTTGCTGAGCCGTTTGATGAGTGTCAAAAAGGCAGCAAGAACTACAAGCGGATTAGCAGGATTTGGTTCTTTGTTAGCAAGGATCAGCCAATTTGGAAGTCAAAGTGCAGACGAGGCATTATGCGCTTATCAGCTATAGAGGTTGCACTTTTCGATTGGTACCTTACCTGCTAAGAACCATTGTTGGGGGCTCAAACAGCTGCCAGAGTCGACTATTATTGATCGCTAGTGAGTAAGAGAAATGTAATTAAAAGATATTTTTGAATCGTTCATTCTTTTTTTTTTTTTTTTGGCGTTTCTTGTTGAAAGACGAAACGAATGTGCTTACGATTTGGTACAGGCTATTTTGAGACAATTAACAAAACACTTAATAAATAACACAAAATATATTTTGAATTGTGTTGTTGCTCTTTAAGGTTCTAACATAGATTTTTTATTAAACATTTTATATCCTTCTAGGGTGCTTTATAAATTTGTCCACCATTCGCAGAATAGATACGGCCACGTTCATCTGTCTATTTGAATCTAAACTAGTCCTCCAGTTATTTACATGTCCCCTTCCAAGGCCTTTAGGCACATGTCTGTCGTGTTCTTAAGTTATTTGTTTTCTACATAAGATAATTCTTACAAAGGTAATAAAACAATAATAATAGTAAATACTTCAATTCCTTGAATATAAATGCAATAAAGGTATTTCTTTACTTAGCTTCTAAACACTAAGCCTGACTTTTTATTTCTTAAATCCTGTTACTACTGCTAGGTCTTTGTGATTTATTATGCTATACTAACAATATGTACTTAGATCACGACATTTCACTTACTTAATTACTTAAACATATTTTTATCTGTATTTGTAGAATCATGTTTATCTTAGCCATATAACTACTTTTAATTCTAATAAAAAGAAAGGGTTCAAAATCGTAACTTAAAATTATAGAAGTTAGTGAATACAGTATCCACTGCTTCACAGCTTAAGAAAAATAATTAAATTCTTGCATTGGGTTCAAACAAACATTTATTTTATAAATATCTCAATAACTCAATTTATCTTTGAGCCACAATATTCGCTTTCGATTCTATCATATCCATGCCGAATCGAAGTTTATTTGTCAAAATACCAGTTCAGCCAGACTTTGTTGACTTTCGTCTCTCTTTTTCTCGTCCTCCGTTAATTAGCAATCCATAAAGCCAAGTAGCTCACAAATTTCAATCAGGCAACGGTGAAGGGCAGGGGAAAACCTGGCACTACATAAGTACAATAGTCGCCATACGTTGCCCGACGTCTGTCGGGGCAGGGCAGGGCTCGGGCTACCAAAGTGTCGACATTGTGTGCTGGGTGCTATTGATATAGTAAATTTCCAAAGAAATCTTAGAGATTGGTGGCGGTTGATAAGCGTGGAGCGACAGCAGCAGCAGCAGCAGCAGCAGCGGCAGATGCAACCGCGCTTTATTGTGCCTATTGGACATGTATCTGTTGGATTGCTGGCGGCAAATGGCGCGCGTGTTCATTAGCCGCCATAATTTATATGAGCCAATATATTTATTGAATGTTTTGGCAGGCGTTTTAACGGCTCGGCTAGCTGGCTAGTTGGCCCAGGCTCTCTGGTATTAGGTAACATTCATGGGCCACAGCTGCCATGTCGGCGTCATAAACTTTGGACAGTCAGACAGTCTTACCACGTCGAGGTCTGTGCCTAGTGCCTGGCAATGGATGGGTGTGGTGCCTCAGCGTCTGCGCTCGGAGCTGGCTAAGCTCACAGCGTGCAATTATTTTCGAGTGTGAAAATAATAAAACTGCCAATGTCGAAAAGAGTGTCCTGCGGTTCTCGGGCCCTCTAACAATTGTCGAAAAAGTGTGCGGCACTTGTTGTTGCTGTTGCCTCTGTTGTTGTTGTTGTTGTTGTTGTTACTGTTACTGTTGGTTTAGTTGAGCATCCAGCTGCCTCTTAGCTGAAAAGCAATTTGGTCTACCTACATATACGTGCACAGTCGGCGCACTCGAGACGCTGTGGGTGATGGATGGATGAGGCACTCGGCACTCGGCAATCGGCATTTGGCTCAAGTGCTTGTTGTGTCCTTTTGTTTGAGCTAACATTATTCTTTACTTTAAATACCAATTAATAACTGCAGCTGAAGCTGGCAACTAAAAACTCAACACAACTTGACTCAGTAACTGGAACACACAAGTGGCCACAGAGCAACTCTCAACTCTCTTGCTCTATCGCTCTCTCTCTATCTCTCGCTGAGTTTTCTGCAAATATCAGTCACATGAATCCCCTTCGTGTCGTTGTTGATGTTGCCGTTGCTGCTGGCTGCTAACTGCTGCGGCTGCCGCTTGGCTGGCGTGAATGCGTCATAATCTTGCCACTTGAAAATGAGCGCAAATATTTGCGGACCAACCGCCGCTGCCGTCGCATCGTCAACTTGAAACAATTAATGTGGCATTTGTGTTACGCCGTATGACTTTCGGCTTCTGCGGCAACCGCCGCCGCCCAGCACCTTCACAAACAAATGCTAATGGGTATGACAAGTCGCCGCCGCTGCCGCCGTTGCCGCCGCCACTTACTCAATTACTTTGCCAAACATGCGGCCAATGGACAACGCGCTCAGTATTTATGATTTATTTGCGTCGACTTCGTCTCCGTCAACCTCTTCATCTCAGTCATTTCGTCGGGCCATTCCAACTACCAAGCGTCAATATTTACCATGCAAATACAGCAACAGTGCCCGGCCACAGTGTGGTCCGATCCGATCGTGGTAGGGTCAGGTGTTGTCTCTTGTGCACTGTGGCGAGTCGGCACTTCAGTGGCTCCGATCTGGCCTGCTGCCATCGTTTGGTCAGCCCGAGCCGAGCATTCTAGCGGCTAGCCTGCAGCATCTGCAGCTCTCGGATACATCTATTATGACTTCAAAGTGCCGTCACGCCAATTGTTTGTGGCAGATTTCTATAAACTTTGACTCACATTTGCCAATTAACTGCGACACTTTGAGTGTGTGGCACAGCTACCGGGCTCTATAAATAAGCCCAATCAGAATGTAAAGCTTCCAAATTAGCAAGTCGAAACACAAATACACTTTGCCTAACCAAATTAGATGGTTAAGAATTGAAGAAAATAGATATTCAAAAAGTTGCTAATTAATTGTTTGTGAATATTAAATTATATATTCATATATATATTTAGATAAATATATATTGTTAATTATAGATTCTTAGAGCAATAGAAACTATAATATAAAAAAAATATTACTTTTCCAAATTTATAAAGAATTCCCTTTAAATAGTTTTACCAGTTTCATATACGTTTGCCATCTCATATCCCTTCCAATTCGATCTCTAGTAAGGGTATAGAAACACGCCGCGCGCGCATTCAAATTGCATGAATGGAGCAAGGTGACAGGGACGAGAACAATTGACCAAGTGTAAAGTCAGCATTGGGGCCTCGGCTGCAGCTCCTGGGCTGGCAATGTCTGGCGGCTGTGTGCGATGTCAATTAGCAGCCACGGAATGACACTTTATGTGCGTCGCGCGAGAAGCTACTGCCAGATCCTTGTGCAAAGTGCAATCAGTGCAAAGCAGAAAGCCAACGAAAGCCAGCGACCATGAACGGCTACGCAGTTGACAAACAAATGTGCTGCGAGCTGCCCAGATAGCCAGTGGCAGCCTAGTCCAGAAGTCACAACTAAGATCGGAGCCAAGCAAACAATTGATGTGGTCCAGAGTCTGGGCCTGGCTGAAAGCCCGATTCCCTGCCAGACAACAGTGAGGCGGATTGTCTCTGCGCTCGCAGCTTCTGAAAGCGGTCACAGACTATCCGCAAAGTGACTTGTAAACATTTTAGCAACTTTTCAACTTCAACTTTAACTTCAACTTGAGGCCGCCTAATGAACTGCCCGCTGAGGCTGTGATTCTCAGTGATTGGCATTCTCAATCTCTGTTGCAGTGCAGTTGCAGTTGTTGCTGCGTTTGCATTTGCATTTGCAATCGCGTCTGCCAATTGACAAGATAAATACATTTAGCTAATTTGATTTCAGACGTCGCGTCGCGCCTTGTATAGGAAGCTGAAAATTTGTACGCATAAAACGCAATTAAGTTGTAATTAAGCAACACAAAGGCAGCCGCGGCGACGGTAAAGCACAAATAAGCCCGCCATCTAAGGCCAGTCAATGACAGAACTGGCCTGAGCCCACGCGCCCCTCGTGCCAGCTGAGACAATGGCAATCAAAATTCATTAGCCGAGCGGCGGAAAATAAACCAAAGGCCTATAAACGTTGTGTACATACATAAGTAAATATGTGCACTGGCCCAGAGGCACATAAAAGGCGACAGAACCGCACATCCTGTGCCAGGAAGCAGCCGGCCGAAATTACAAAAGTCAACCAACCCCCAAAAGGCACATAAAAATGCTTGAAAAGCGTATGCTCTGCCCTGGCCGAAGCGCCAGCGATTCTGTGTGCGGGGGGTTGGAGGTGTGGCCGGGGATCTTTCAACAACTTGAACAGCCCCCAGCCAGCACGCTATGCCAGCATCATCAGCAACCGAGTTGAGGCAGAGGCTTTTGAAAAATTGCAAATTGAATTAAGCCAAAGTTAAATGGCTAAATGACTCGAGAGCCAAGTAGCCCAGAATGGAGGCTGGTATTCCGACATGGCTGGATGCCACCAGTCGATCCTTGTGGACGGGGTGTGTTGCTGGGGGGGTTGCGGTTAGGCTCATGATATCAGCTAATATGCTGAGAAGGATAAACGCTAAACGTTAAAGTACAGGCACAGTGGAATAACCATAAGAGCCAGAAATCGAAATCTTCATATGAGCTGTGATAATTGCAAAGATATCCTGTTGACCATGCCAAATAAGCGACAATAATTTAAATACAAAATAAGTTTTGTGGATCCAGTAAAAACATTCAATTCTCTTGTAATTTATAGAAAATGCCAATATAATTTTACCAGCTTATATATACAATGTTTTTATTTAATTTTTACCAAGCATTTCCCTAAATGTTAGACATGCAAGCATAAATATAACAATTGAAAATTTGTATAATTAATTCAAAATTTTATTTATCCGGATGGAACAAGGAGAACAAGTACAAATTTATCCTGGATACATAATTTGGGGTGTTGCAAATACTTGTATTAAATATTTGTATTATTTTGTGATATTTTAACTTCTGCTAGAATCAAAGTAGATATTAATTGCAGCATTTTATATGTATAAATATTCTATTGGAATAATTTATGTATTAAAAATAAAGCATTTCCATTCAGTTCCACACTTAATTAAACTTATTAAAAAATTAACCTTTACTTCGTCCCACTGTATCGTTGTGGCAACACAGTCAAAGCCCGAATGCCCGCAAACCAACAAAGCTGAGCTCCCCCTGGCGCGCTTCTGCCTGAGTGTTAGTGTTATTTACCAGGCTAAATTATTAAACGATTGTTAAACGAGCGGATAAAGGATGAGCGTGAATGATGATGATGATGATGGCGCACGAGGGGGCTGCCGGAACGTGAAACGGGCTGGACTCTGGCTTAGGGTGGGCCACAGAGCTGCAGCACAGGGGAAATTTGATATTAGGTAAATTTATTTGATTTACATTTTTATAGGGTTGTTTGGAGTAGAACGGAATGGAATCGGAGGAAAAGGAATGGGATGGCCTGTTGTTTGCCAACGTCGTCCTCGTCGACGTCCTGCGCTTATCGCATTAAATGCTGGCAAGGAAGATAAGAACTTGTCTAGCATGGAGCCAAGTAAACGAGCATAGAATAAATACAAAATAAATTAATAAAATGGCCGCGTGAAAAGAAATCATAACGAGCTTGGACGTGCGTCGGGCGCAGTGCGCCGTGTAGGCAATTATGTGAGCAAAGTGGCAGAGAAAACTGAGAAATGGGGCGAGCGGGGAGTGGCCTGAGGATAAACGCCAGGCGAATGTCAATTTCAATACAAGCCATGATTGACAGGGTTTTTGGCCAAACATCCAACCAACCAAGCTAGCGGGCGACCTTGCACTGGCCACCACCCCCACCCGGCACAACCCAAACAGCCCGTAAAGCAATCAGCGCCAAATCAGAAGTTTATTTATTTGTTTGTTGTTTGGCAAACATTTACGCCATCAGCAAAACGACACCCAAGAGCTCGTTAAATGCGCAGTCATGCGGATGTAATTCAATAAACGAGCTCGCCATCATCAGAGTGGTAACCCTGGCCCCTCTTCCTCTCCTTCTCTCACACACACACACTCTCTCTCTCTCTCTCTCTCTCTTTGCTCCTGCTATCCCTGTCTTTGGCAGCATTTAGCCATCAACACCCAACCGTTTAGCTGGCTATATACGACTCGTCGACTCGTATACGAGAAGCAGCCGCAATTGCCACAACAGCCGCTGAGACTAAATGACTGACTGACAACCGCATTCTATTTGTGTTCGTATGTGTATGTGTGTGTATGTGTGTGTGTGTGTGCTGCGGGGGTTGGTTTATTTACTTGGCGTGGAAAACCACCCCACAGCAAAACTTATAACCGCCTCATGGACCCTTCGCTGTTCACATGCCTTGGCTCAATAACGTTTATTGACTGAAATTTCGCACCAGCTTCATCGTGCTGCATACCCCGCGCCAAAATCAGAACTGTCAACACGTCAAATGGGGCATCATCAGCCAGGGTTTCGTTTTTGGGCGGACAAAGGGGGTGGCCACGTTTTTAGCATGTTTAAGCGATTTAACGCATCGCAGGGATAATGAAATTTTGATTATGTACCGCTTGGCTGGATCTGTTAGCCAAAACGAAGCGCATTTATCGCTGCGAGTGTCAAGTGTGTGTATGTAATTCAATTTGAATGCCCTCAGCTCGTGAGGGATTTGCCTTTGTCAGCTGCTAATTAACTTGTCTTATTAAAGACCTTAATATGAATAAGTGTTTGCCTAACATATGTATGCGAATTCTTATAAAAAACTATTGAATATTTGCGATGATGTGTTAAGGTCCGAGATATGTAACCAAACGAATTGAACACCTAAAAGCTGTAAATTTCTGAGCTGTGACGCTTGTGAATGTGAAATAAGCGACTACAAATAGGCATATGAAAATAACGAGCAGCTCAGATATGTTTTGTCATGGCGCAACTTAAATCTACATGTTAAATAAATAAATAATTTAACCGCTTTATCATATACCATAAGCTACATTTTAAATGTATCTCTATATATAAAACTGTTTGTCCTGACTGACTTATTGACTGACTGATTGCTGATCTACGCACAGCCCAAGCCGTAAGAGCTAGGAGCTGATATTTTCACTGTAGGTGCACGTTAAGACGGTGCAACTTATTTACTTTCAACTTTACCGTCCGATCGGGTCCAAAAACATTTTCAAAGCTTTTTGAGGAAATTTATTTTAAAGCATACGTGCCACGGGCAAGGCCGGTTTATAAGTAGTATACTAGCGGGTAAATACTATAAAAGTTTCTATGATATTTTCATACTACGAGTTTTCTGTCATCCCAATAAAAACAAGTGAAATTTGTGTAGCCTTGATTATTTTTACATTTTCATCTTTCTCACACTTATGCTCGCTTATTTTCTTTCATATTCACATCCATTCAATCGATTGTATTCAATGCGGTTTCCGTTATCTCAAAAAAATTGGTTTTCTTTATTCAACTTTCTTAATAATATTAAAAAATAATTTTTGCCGCGTACATACTAATTTTGGTAAAATTGTAAAAATACGACTAGGCGCAGTTCATTAATTTATAAAATGCAGTATTAATCAGCTTATGAAAATAGTAATTCACTTTTTATGATAATATATAAATAATCTATAGAATATTTGTTTTTAAATTATTTCGGCGTTTCTATCTGAGTTTAAAAAACCCAATAAGCATTCTGCAGTTCTGTTTATTTAAAATGCTAAAATATTGCGTGTTGCCAATCAAAATCAACTGTTAATCAGGCAATTACGCAATTTAATTATGAATTAATTGCGCCATTAAAAAAATCTTGTTTAATTGATGACGGCCGCGGCTATTTGAAAAGCTAACTGCCCACATAAATGTGCAACACCCACACAAACCCATACACGCGCACACATACACACGCACAGCATATGGCAATTGGATCTCCACCTCCTGACGAGAAAACGGCCGCCCGCCCCTCCGCAACGATGAGCCTTTGGCTAAGTGGGCGCGCGGCAAACAAAATCAAGCACAAATATCAGCCAACCAAACAAGCTACAAAATCGAAGAAAAAAAATTGAAAAAATTATGAAAAACTATCAAAACATTTACATGCGGCGGCTCCGCGCGGCCAACGCGACGGTCATTTATCAACTGACCAACTTCCCAGACCGTCGAACGTTGTTGTTGTTGTTGTCTGGCTGGCTGGCAGTCGTTCTGCGCTGCCGGCGTCGTTTCATCTTTGGCCGGCAAAGAAAAAGCTTTGAACGGTGTTGAATGCGGTTAAAGGCGTACCCATTGGCGGGGGTGTAGAAAGGCAGCCGGTCCATACCATAGAGCGCTCGGCTCATAAGTAGTATATGATTATGATGTTTATTGAAAAATTAATTTGCGCCTCGTTTTGGCTGCGGGTCTCATTTGCGTATTTCAAAGCGCAATGAATAATGATGAAGATTATAAAAACTCTTGACGCGTTTCGTCTGAGAAATTAATATTTGTAATTGGCTATAATTGTTCGTGCCAACGGCCAACGGCCAACTACATATAGTTGATTGTATAGAAAACCATATTAATGAGGCCTCGCACTCGCCTTTTGTTATTTCAATATTTTTAATTGAAAAGAAAGCGGCCTTGTTGGGTTTTAATGAAGCGCTTTACTGACAGCATCAAAATGTTTTAATCAGTCACTTGTTTCGGAACGGAAGGAGTTTCAATGAGAATGACGGTGCTCCAAAATATGTACAAGAATATGATTAGATATATTGGAATGTTTTAGAGTATAACTTTTTTCTTAGTTGTTTTAAATAATATAAATATAAATATATGTTAATTTGCTTTCTTAATTAGTTTGCGTAGCACGTGTCTAACGTTAGCAAATATTTTATTTTATTTTAGCCTGGTATGACAAATTTAATAATAAAATTTCACATTTCAATTAGTTGGCAAATTTTGGAATTTTTCTTTCAAATTTGTTTGCTATCTTCTATTTTATATATGAGTTATGTATGAAAGGCATTTTTGTGTTTGTAGTCTTGAATAAAATATATATACAAAGCTATCTATTGAGAAGCGTGTGAATTTCTTTTGGTTATATATCGCACAGGAATGCTATGAATTTATAATATTTATTTATAAATAGTGGAAAAAACGAGGTCAACCCACATATTAAATAGCTTGAAATAGAAAAACTTCGATATTGACAATAAAACATATATGTATGCATCTATATTGCGAAATAAAATAGTTGTCGGCTTAATTGATTTATTAAGCTGCTCTAATTGAGTTTATAATTCCCGAAAAGCAGCTTCATTAAATATATACTTCCAAGCCCAAAAAACCTCCTGCAGGAATGTTCGCCCATCATTAACCCCAAGCAGCGCCTCAGAGACAATCCTACTTGGCCCCAACATGAAAGCGCCGCAACAATGGCTGGCAAAACTTTGGAGCCAACAATTTTCACATAATAATCCTTAAAATGAGTTTAATTTGTAAAGTAAAATTATAGCTATGGAGTGAGAGAGAGAGAGAGAGAGAGGGAGAGAGAGAGAGGGAGAGAGAAGGGGAGAAAGAGGAAGACACAAATCCAATAAGTGCGTAAGCGAGATGGAACAAGAAAAGTAAAGTGAGCGAACAGAACAGGAAGAGAGCTGCCTTTTGTGCCATCCATAAAGTATATATAATAAACCCCAAAGTTTGGCTTATCCTGGGAAACCTTTTGTTGTCGCTTACTGGAGTGCTGGGCCAGGGGGAAGAAGAATTGCTGTTTTTTTTTTCGGGATGCTGCATATTTCAGATTTACGTGTGATTGATTTGCCATGCTGGCTACTCGATTTATGCGTAACGATAAGAATTTTATGGTTTATCTTTGAGGTGTGCGCCATAGACATAAATTTTGTTTATTTTTTATTTATTATTTTTTTTTTTTTGGGCTGGCAACATAAGATTCTTTTCGAGCAGAAGAGGCATAAAAAACATAATTTCCTGGCAGAGATTGCAGCTTTGTGATAAGATGCCGTCGTCAATGATTTCGCCTTTCATCATAATGATGGGCTCATTGTTTATTATTTATATGATGTTTGTAGGAGTGTATGTAAACTGATGTTCGGGCGGCGGTGCGACATTTATGAAAATATTGCCCATACGCCGAGTGCGCTCGTTTGGAGCACCAATTAAATTTTCCCTTAGCTCCAAAGACGGAAAAACCGAGACTCCAAAACATAAGCAGACAGCGCGACGACGCGGCCGCCAATTACGTTGACAGCAGAATTTAATAAGAAGCGGCAAAGCGGCAGGCAGCAGGCAGCAGGCAGCAGGCAAATGAAGTCATGAATGTGGAAGCTGTGACGTGTCAGAGCGAGACGGCGCTTAACGGGGGAGAGAGCAACAAAAAGTCCAAAGTGGAAACGGACGAAGCGACGGCTGCGGTGGTTGCGGCAGCGGCGGTGGCGGCGGCGGCGGCGGCTGCTTGTTATAAAATGCTAATACGCGCAGCAAAAACGCTTTGAAGATTGAATTATTCAATAATAATTAGGCGTGCGAGCGGGACAGCCAAAGACAGCACCTATTAACAATGGTGCCGTCTCGCTTGCGTGGCGAACACAAAACTCACCACACTGGAATTGAACAGCAGTAGAAAAGAAGGCGGCGCAAGAAACACAACAAAAGGTAAATAAGAAAAATAAAATAAAATGCTGTGCGAGAGAGCATAACCGAAACAGTTAGGCCAATAAAAATGGTGTCGCTGCATTCGCTTGAGCAGTGTGTGCAAGTGAGAGAGCGCCAGAGCTGCGCCAGGCCGGTTTATCAGCCACCACCACCACCACCACCACCACCACCAGCACCAACACCACTGCCAGCAACGTGCAGGTTTCACATATGCGTGTGTGTGCGAGCGTTTGTATGAGTGTGCCTAGCAGCAGCACCAGCAGCAGCAGAGCTGTAGCTGCGCCGCCGTCTGCGTTCAGTTGTAGAACAGACGTGATCTCAGGAGGACGTGTTTCTCTCGAGTCTCAGAGCCGCCGAACAGAGTCGCAACGTAAATTAAACGCCACATACTACAGCAAATGAGCAGGCCGCGTTCGTGCGTGTGCATGTGTGTGGGTGCGTGTGTATTAGTGAGTGTATGTGATGAACGAGCGAATTAATTAAAAGATAATCAAAACAAATTAACGACACATATATTTTCTACTGAGCGACCCGTCAAGTGCCAATTTGAACTCGCGCGCACTTCTCTCGCCAGTGCAATGTTTCAATAAAAACCAACAGCAACAATAATCAACATTTAATCAAATCCAAAAGAGATAGCACAGTGAATCTATTAGCAACTGCGAATCTGCTGGCTTTATGTTAAAGCTTTCCAACAACACCGTTAACGTGAACGCAACGAGCGCAGCAACGACCAGGAAACCGAATAGGAACAGGAGTATGACAGTGACTGGCCTGCGCCAAACGATGACCAGCCCGACGGTGCCGCCAACTACATCGCTCAGCAGCTCCGGCAGCAGCAACAGCAGCCTGAGCAGCACGCTGACCTCCGCCGTTGCCGTTGCCGCCGCCAGCACTGGTGCACTGCATCCGCTGGGTAGCCCAACATCGCCGTCGGCATTGCTGCTGGCACACCAGCAGCATCTGCTGGCGCAGCATCAACAGCAACAGCAGCAACATCAACAGCAACAGCAGCAGCAACAGCAGCAGGCACTGCAGTTGGCTGCAGTGCACCCGGCGCCTCATCATCTGCACAAGAGCAGCTCCAGGCTGAGCAACTTTAGTGTTGCTTCGCTGCTGGCGGACACAAGGCCGCGTACACCCAACACCAGCGATGGACCCACGAATCTGTCAAGCTCCGCAGCCACATCGCCCATCTCGCAGAGCAGCGCCGCGGGCACGCCTCCGCCAGCAGCGCCACCAGCTGTGCCGCCAACGCATGCATTTCATCCCGCGACCGTTGCTCATCACGCCCACTTGCTGCATGCCGCCCATGTGGCGGCAGCAGCGCACGCCCAGCAACAGCAGCAGCAACATCAACAGCAGCATCTGGCCATTGCGCAACTGCGTCAGGCTCAGGCAGATGCGCGCGCCAGCTCTCCACCCGCTTCGGCCTCCGCCAGCTCCACGCCCAGCTCAACACCAGTGACGCATGCGGCCGGCGCCAGCTCCATACCTGCCAAAATCGAAAGACACTCGCCGCTGGGCGGCAGCAGCCACACGGACTCCGAGTTGGAATACGACGACGATATGCTGCATGAACACGATGGGGAGCACGATGAGGAGGAGGACTCCATTGTGGACATCGAAGACATGAATCCCGACGACTCGCCACGCTCCACGCCCGATGGCCTCGACAGCAGCAGCAAATCGCTGGAAGGCTCCCACGGCGGTCCACCAGGCTCTGGACCCGGCTCCGGCCAAATGCCAACCACACTTCTCTCGCCAGCGGCTTTGGCCGCCAGCGGACATGTGCCCATACGACCAACGCCATTCAGCGCTCTGGCTGCCGCAGCGGTTGCCTGGGGCGGCATGGGCGGCGGAGTGCCATGGCCGGGCGCACGTCAAATGCCACCCTTTGGACCGCCGGGCTTGTTCCCGGGACAAGGATTTGGTGGAGGTGAGTGTCAACTAAATCTGAACTATAAAAAATACTCTTAAATATTTCATTCAGTTTGGGTAAGCGGAAAATGTTCCGTCTTTATTTGATAGAGATATAAGAGATAATAATGGAGTATTCAAAAGTAATCTATAAAAAAGACACAATTAGGCTGAGCTCACACATACTAAAAAAAAATACTGACATTGCAAAACATTTGTATAATTACTTAAAAGATTTTTAAGAAACTCCCTAGAAATGATAAACAAAATATTTTGAAACGTGGCACGTGACATTGCTTAG
The DNA here is from genome assembly GCF_030788295.1 of Drosophila virilis. NCBI lineage: Eukaryota > Metazoa > Arthropoda > Insecta > Diptera > Drosophilidae > Drosophila > Drosophila virilis. Next base: position 24,437,327 of record NC_091544.1, read on the forward strand.
CATGTGCCAATTGAACTTATGCAAAATAATACACAAAGCTCCCGAAATCCATGAATAATTATTATTTTGGACTCCTTGGTGAATTTGCTTATGACTTTCTGCTATTTGCTTGACGTATTATTGATTTACCTTCAAAGAAAGTCAAAGTAGCTTTGTAATCTTAACAATGATGTGAAGATATTTATATGTCCTAATTTAAAAGGAAAATTCAGCAATTTGCTGTAGTTAAACCAAATAATATAGATATATTTTGCATATTGTAATTTTATAATAATTTACTATCCAATTTAGTATTAGTTATTAATTGATCGCATTCAAGGCCTAGCTCCATTTTGTGTTTTTGCGTATGCCTGTGTGCGTGTGTGTGTGTGTGTGTGTACATAGTTTAATTGAATTAAACTGACCCGCGCCCTAATTGGCACCGACGACAATGCGACAATGGCTGCCAACGGCCATCGAAGCTGCGGGCGCTGCAGTCCCTCTCTGTTTCTGCCCCTCCCCACACCACTGTCTGGTGGTGTAGTCAAAGTGCGTGGCAATTATTCCGTCGCTTTAAATAAAACAATGAAATGTTCTCGATTGCGCTGACCATTTACTCGTATCATCCACAACATTATTATTATCATTTGTTGTTGTTGTTGTTCTTGTTGTTGCTGCTGTTGGTGTCGCGTCGGTTTTGATTTAAGTCAATTGGCGCGTCTGCTTATTCATTGCATTTCGTTTCATTTTCTTTTTTTTTTTGTTTTCAATTTTTTTTTTTTTTTTGGTGTTTTCCGGTCTATGTCAGCCCCCCAGCACAAGTAAACCACGTGCATATATATATATATCTGAACTGAACTGAACTGACTGACCAGACTAATTGAAGCGAGTCTGGCAGCTCTGGCCGATTTGTATCTGCATGCACAGTTCACACTTTTCTTGCATTTTCCGGCATCGGACAAAAAGTGACCAGGCACTTGCAACACTTGCAACGCCGTTGGTCACACCTTGCTGCAGTCCGCACTGTACCAGTTCCAGGACAAAAACTCCGACGGCTGACAGACATGTGAACTTTACACATTGGGGCAAAAAACCTATCGCGAACTTTGCATTTCCGTCCCGCAATAACAATAACACGGGCTTGTTTTTCTTCATTCTGTTGTTGTGGTTGCTGTTGTTGTTGTTGCTGCTGCTGCATTGTTTTATAAAGCTGTCAAGGGGCAGACGCCCATGAGAGGCGCCGCATACAGTTTTTATATTGGTTTTTTCTTCATACGCATATGAGACCCAATACACAAATTACTCCTATAACAATTAACGTATGAAATGTCTCAAAATGCCCGTTAAATAATCATTTTAAGCTATGAAGCTAAAAATTAGAAATCATTTGAGTAAATTAACCAAAAAATTAAAAGTACTTTACGAGCTCGACAGCTGTTTTGCAAACATTAACAATTAACTAAGAGTTCATAAACTGAGAGTTATAAGAATTTAAAAAAAAAATGTTTTCTTATTGCGCAACTCTTGGCAATGTGAATTCTTCAGTCACAGACAGTTTATTTAAAGTGTTAAAGAGTTAATTTGAATTGCGGCTGCAAGCTCTGTAATAATGAATATAAAAATATATATTATAAAATCTTACTCTTCTAATATTATAAAAAGCAACAGTAATATTTAATAATAATTATAAATAATTATAATAATAATAATAATGAGCTTGTTGAAAGTTTTTTAAAGATTTTAAGGAAAAACAATTATTATTTCTTATTAATAGTCGCATTTAAAATTCTTTAATAGTTCATTTTAATATATATTTACAATCATGCTTCAGTCATCCGGCTATCCGCACTTGATCAGCTCTTTTAAAGAGCCAATTCTAATTATTTTCAAACTGACAAGCGACAACAGCAATAAGAACAACAACAATACGAATAACAAAAAAATATTTCAAACATTTGCCGCTTATTTTGTCATTTGCTGTCAACTGCAGCTCTACACACACACACACATATATATATATATATATATACGTTGACACACGCATACATAGCAACTTTATACTACTTCATATACAACTTTATTTCATTTCATTTCGGCAGCTGTTTTTTTTTCCTGGCTTGGACCCATCCTCAGCAGGTCTCATTAGCGCAGCAGGTTGCTGCCTTTGTGCGTCCTCTCTCTTTCTCCCTTGCTCTCTCGCTCTGCCTATATTCGTGTGACCTGTGCCGCTATCTGGCCGCATTATGTCAAGTGTTAGGTACTTAGTGCCTTTGGGCAATGCATCTGTATCTGTGTATCTGTATTTGTATCTGTGTGTCGGCCAGGCAAACGGTAGCCGTGCATTTGTTCTGAGCCGGGCTTTATCAGCGGCGCTAGTTTCATGTTTGTTTCATGGCCCATTCAATTAAATGAAATACCACAGACTGGCATCTTAAATGGGCTGCGATTAGGGAACACACAGGAACACAGTGAATACACAGGTGGAATTGGAGTTTCTGTGGCCCGCATCTCTTCTCGGCTCAGCTTAGTCGATTTTCGTCATGGCCTTATGCTTTGGAGAGCCTTGCAATTGATTTACATTCACATGCGTTAAAATTCCAGCGACGGGGCTCTATAATTTAACTAATTGCAAAGCGCAGGCACGTCACGTACCTTATGGTATAACCAACTCGCAAAAGGGGTGGACAGGTGGGGGCAACTAATGCAGCTGCAATTCTTGGCAGCCATTATAGAAATTAATTTTCAAGCTGAACAAACGAGCAACAACTTGGGAGTCATTGCATAAATACAAACAACAGAAGCAGCAAATACACACACGCACATACTGTGAAAGACTGTGTGTGTGTGTGTGTGTGAGCGAGATAGAGGCAGAGCAACTGGCAAACTTGGTAGGTGTGGCATGTCAGCTACGCCCACCTAAGCACGCAATTTTTATTTGCAGCCAAGCAGCAATTTAAACGTTGACAGACGGCGACAGCCGGCGGCCAACGGCTGCTGGGCGTGCAACGAGGAGGTGGTGCGGATGGTATGGTGCCAAAGGAGCGGGTAAGAGAGTCAGGAGGGGGGGTGAAGGTACACGGGACGCAGGTCGGTTACCACTTGCATGCGTTTTAACACCATTCGCAGAAGGCCCCAACGAAGACGCCAAAAGCCAAAAGCTAAAATAATATTTGCATTCTGCACGCCATCTAACGTGCATAAGCTGTACTAAATACACTCACACATACAGATACTTGTAGTTGCATGCAATCCAAGGGGCATGGGGTGGAGGGGGCCGGCTGTGTGAGGTGTGCTGGCGCAGACATTTTGATGTATGTTTTGGTAAATAAAATTTATTTGCATTAAATTACCAGGCAGACAAAAGCAACAGCAGCACCACACAAAAGGGGAGCAGCAGCGAGGGGGTGACATGGGTGGGGGGTCTGTGTTATTGCCAATGACTTGCATATGTGCCACAAGGTGTTGCTACCGTAGACATTTGGGTATATGTATGAAAGTACATTGAGACAACGGCAAACATTTGCTAAATGTTTGTAGACAATTGGTAGTTCAACTAATTTGAGTCACTGTATGTCTTTGTGCACGCCTTTCAGAGTGTGCGCGCGTGTATTTGGGAGTGAGTGTGTGCGTGTGTGTACAGCTGAGTAATTAAAAGAGAGCTCAAGTACTTGAACTTGCCAGCAGGTGGGCAGCAGCCTGCCTGAAGATGCAGGCCCAACCCACGTGGGCTGCTTCAGCTTGCCCGCTGCTCTGGCCCCCTTAACCCTTCAGCTACTGGCCTCGTTATCGTTGCTTATCTTGCACAGAGGCAGCCATTGGTGATTAAAATATGCACTTCATTGCCACTGAGCCAGCAGCAACAACACATTCCAATTGCCAGCAGGCGAACCGGGCAACTGGACAACATGCAATGCGACAAGATTTGTCCACTGATCGCGCCCAGTTGCTGGTGCTAACTTATCTATGGCAGCCGGTTTTAACACGCTCTTTGCTAATTAATAGGCTCTAATGGGCCGGTTCTCATGAACTCCTCGAACGCAATCAGGTTTACATATTGCAAATACGCATCAGAAGGTATTAAAACTTAAAAATAACGAGCTATACTCAGCCTCTTAATAATACCCCAACTGGTTGTCCTCCATGGTCCTCTGCATTCAAAATGTTATATTTTTCTTGGCCCATTTCCATTCATTTTTATCATTTGCTAATGCAACCGACAACTTAACTGCTGCTATATGTCCTCCATGGTTAATTTGTACTTGACTGGGTTATGACATTTTCTTATTCGCTTTCATTCATTTCCCACAGTTGCTGTCACTGAGTCTGTTCAACTGCTACACCATATTCAATTTGTTTAAATGCATAATGCACTGTTTGTGATTTTTCAGCAATATAAACTCATTCTTACTATACCCCACGACTCATCCAGAATTACTTTGATTAAACTCACTTAAGGCCGTTTCTAGCCCGGCTTATACATTCTTCTTAGTAATAAACGGCTTTATCTAACTGTCCACTTTACAGGTTATAAATTCATGCTGCCTCAATCTATCTATCGATTTGCCATCCAGGTCATATTTCATATATGGTTTTAGTCATTCGTTGAACTAATCTGAAATGCTCATCGCCTGTTGCTGTGCATAATTCTCCCCCACACGCATTTTTCAGTTGAATCTAATTTGGTACTTTGCGCACCTCACTCACCTACATATTTGGTGCTAATTAAAATCCTTCATTATGAAATCAGCTGCCCCAATCAGCAGCAACAGCGGCAGCGGCAACACCAGGATTGGCATGGGGTCCCCGAAGCAGTGCTCGTTTGACCGTAAGCGTGTAATTGCATTAGCCAAACGTTCGATTCGCTTTTGCTCCAATCGATTGCAAAATGCTTTTCACTACAAAAACGCTCATTGAACCACCGGAGCCCCCCTTGGTCGTACCTGCTGCCTATTTGGCTATGCGAAAACGCTTTAATGAAGAATTAATTGCCAGCAATTTGCAGCGCAAATCAATCCACCGTTGTCAGCGTTGTCGTGTCGTGTTGTATCGCTCCGGCCCATAGGCCTAGGCCTGGGCATACGAACTGCCGTAGAGGCCTCTATGGGCGATTGCCTATGCGATCGATACGCGTAAATTTCACAATTGCTGCTTGTTTGTGTTGCTGCTGTTATTGCTGTTGTTGTTGTTGTTGTTGTTGTTGTTGTTGCTGATCGAGTCTTATATGTCGTCGTCTACAATACACCGGAGAACTCAAATTAATTGAAAATCCATTACAAACATAGGCTAAATGTCACAATTGGCGTTTGTGGCATGTATTTGCTCTGGCATTGGCGATGGCGACGTTGGCGACGTATTGCCCCAGCAACAGCCAGCAACCAGCTAGCAGCAACAGCAACAGCAACAACAATGGCAAAAACAATGCCTATAAAAACACAAAAAGGCGAAAACAAGTCTCGCACTCTGGTTTGGACGTGCGTGGCTGTCTTCGTCTCCAGCCTGTTCCCTTGCGTCTCCGTCTCCGATCAGTTCAGTCTGTCTGAATTGGATCTGTTGCAGGTTATTTGTGCAACAGGCGGCGGGCCAAGCCATTGGTTCAGTTGATCCGTGTACGGTGCGGGGTGTATGGGAGGTCGCAGCTATTCCACTTGCTACAGTTTTTGCTTTGGCCTGCATTGGAAACCGAAACCCCATTCCAGCAATTTAGCGACAAATGAGCAATTAATTTTGAAATAAATGCAAAGCGCAAAACTGCTTTAGAAAAGTATAATTAAAAGTGTGCCCCGATGTGTACAGAGCATACTCTTCTACATATTTACGATTCATTTTGTGGTCACATTGCTGTCAAATAGAAACATTGCCGACTGTCTAAATAATTATGCCCAAGTATACGCCAAGAGCCAGATATTATAGAAAATTATGATACGAGCCAAAAGGCATGTGACAAAGGCAGCCAAAGCTGTAAAACTTGACCGCATCGTTTATATGCTAATTTGGCAACTAATTTATGGCCATCACAACAAGAGCGACAACAATAAAAAACAAAAGAAAATAATAATAAAATTAACTATGTACAAAACAGAAACAGAAATGCACGAAAGAAAAAACGAACAAAATACATTCAAAATATACAATATATTTATATGTATATTTATAGATGCATGCGGCCGCGTCTTGTAGTCTGTAACAAATTTCTTGCTGCTGCTGAGGCGCAACCACAGTAACAGGAACAGCAACAGCAACATCATCATGATCGTTATTATAATGATTATCAATATTATCGGGGCTTTTCACATTTCGTTTCACCTTGTTAGGCCATACAAAACGCTTTTACGAGACTGCATTCAGCGCAAGGCACACACAAATAAATGAAATAATATGCATATACTTATTATGCCCGAAGCAGCAGGGATCAGGCAGTAGGCAGATAAGGCCCGCAATCTGAACGATCGAGCTTGGCACATTAACATAACTTTGACATGTCACACTAATTACTTAATGAGCTGATCAGCCCAATGCAGATACAGATCCAGATTCAGATGCTGTTGCAGATGCAGATGCAGATGCTGTTTGTTGCGAGACTTTGCTGGCATTATTAGTTTTCGTATGGCAGCCAGAGCCGATCGAAGCACTACTACCGAACGAGTGTGCCAGACATTTGAGTTTTTTATGGACAGGCAACTTTGACATTTATTTGTTTATTGATAACATAACGTGACACAGAATGAATGTGTGTGAACATAGGCATCAAGTTGTGGTATGTGGCAGACTTGTTGTCGGCTGAGCAAATGCTAGTTGCAGCAGCTCGTATGATGATCATTTGTTGAGTTTCTGTACGCATAGCCCATCTGGTCTTAGCCTGGCTACTCATTTCTTGTTGTTGTTTAATGCCTCATTTGCGCTGGCTGCCATCAAAGCATAAAAAGCAATTACAAAGCAACGAGAATGAGTTGAAGAAGAAGATGACAACAATTTTCGGTTTGTCACTCAACAATTTCAATTTGTGTAATTATGCATAAAATTAAAGCGTTGCATATCATTTGCATGGTCCTTTATTTTGATTCCTGGCCCGCAATACGAAATGCTCCATAAATTACGCGTGCTTGCGCCTGCAGACTGGCGACTTGAGACTTGAGACTGGCGACTGGCAACTGGACGACTCTGGCACAAAAGATACGACATATGGCTATATAGTACTTGATACTATTGAGAGTATACTCCCTGCTAAAGCTGACCCGGGGATGCATCTTTAAAATGCCATTTGCATCTTTGTGGCTTGGCGCTGGCAGCCCCAATGGCAGGCTCATTACTTTCATTAACAACACTCCAAGTGAATGCCACAGGCGCACGATGGTGGAGCAGCTGCATCAGCGGCTGCCCTAACCCTGCCCCGCACAGCGTCAACTCCATGCGGTTTCTTTATAAGGCATGCACGCTTTTTTGAATTTTTTTTCTGTTGGTTTTTTGCCTGCTGCCCAGCCGCGTCCTCATCCTCGTCGTCGCTGCTGCGGTCTTTGTTTGCCAAAACAAAATGCCCAAATTAAAATTGTTTTGCAGCCAACAGAGAATCGAACTGGGGACATTGCATTTCCCGTCGCTGCTGCTGCAACTGCGACTGCTGCGACTCAGCGGCTGCGGCTGCGGCTGCTGCTGCTGCTGCTGCTTTGTCTGACAAATAGTTTAGACAGCAAATTTATTGGCCACTTAAAGGAGTAATTACCGTTTGCTGTAGACGTTGCCGTTGTCGGTTTGTTGTTGCTGCCGCTTTTAGCCATGACAAGGCCAAGGACAGCAGCAGCCGACAGACGACGCCTGTTGACAGCATCTCATTCAGTGCTTCAATTGTATGCAAATGTTGCGGATTTCGTTGCTTTTAATTGGCCACAGATCGCGGAACAGGCTAATCAACACTTCCCTCTTAACTAAGCAATCAGTTAAATTAACTTATGCCTACAGACAACTAATCAACACTCTCTCTCCTCTGTCTTCTTCTTTTAGATGCCAATGAGCCGCCTCGTATCAAATGCAATCTGCGCAAACATAAACCCAACCGTAAGCCGCGTACGCCCTTCACCACACAGCAGCTGCTCTCGCTGGAGAAGAAGTTCCGAGAGAAGCAGTATCTGAGCATAGCGGAACGTGCCGAGTTCTCATCGTCGCTGCGGCTCACCGAGACGCAAGTGAAGATTTGGTTTCAAAATCGGCGCGCCAAGGCCAAGCGTCTGCAGGAAGCGGAAATCGAGAAGATCAAAATGGCGGCGCTGGGCCGCGGTGCCCCCGGGGCACAATGGGCCATGGCCGGCTACTTTCACCCGAGCCTGATGCATCTGGGATAAGTCGCGGCCAAGTTGGTGTGCGCTAATAAATAGCTGATGCACCAGCCGCACGAGCAGCCAGAATGACAACCAAATAACTGAGCCACGCCCAGCCGCCAGCACGCCCACAAATGTTGTGCTCGCTTCAAAACCCCCAAAATTTTGCTGTGATGTTAGCGCATTTTATTTACGATACTTCCAAATGTTTTTGTAAAATGCACTCTGTAAATACTGTAAGCATAGAGAAAGAAAGCTGAGAGGGAGAAAGAGAGAGAGAGAGAAATAGCCGGTTCTCGATAGATCCGATACCGAACTCTGTATATATCTAAACAAAAGCAAGCGAGAATGTTTCCTAATTGTACATAAATCTAGCAAGTAACCCAATCAATAATAATGAAGAGCCAATTTGCGTTTAAAAGTATTTGCTGTTTGTTAAATCTAAATTGTAACATAGACTTTTAACAATATATATATATATATAAAAAGAAACAAAATAAAAACAATAAAAAAAAATTTGAATAATTTATTTGTAAAACTCAAGTCAATAAATATACAAACAAAACGACGGAAGCTTAAGCCGTAAATTATATTTGATTGTATTGTAATTTGCATTATAAGTCTAGTTAAACGAACGCATGTATTTAAAAAATACTTATAAGGAACTTAACTAAACAGCTATAACTATGCCGTTAATTATACATTAAATATAATATAATACGCAACCCTATATATAGCTCATACATTCATATAAAATACTACCATATAGTGTTACATTCTCTGTAGTTGTTAACACTTAAATCATAAAACAAAATTCCCACAAAGAAAAAAAAACACAAAAAAAGAAAGCAAAACAAAAAAAAAATCAACAAAAATCAGTGGAAAAATATATAATTATACGAAAAATTTAATGAGAATTTGTTTTCAATTTTGGATTTCCCAGCACGCAACATGGCAAATTAAATTTTCCTATAGTTTGTTTATGCCGAAATCTGCCCTTTCAGAGGTTATTCTAGTTTTTTTATTTTCACGATCAGACAAGTTGATTGGGTCAAGTTCATCATGTTACTTATCTGCAGCTTATGTGATCTCAGTTAACAATGCAATCAATGAATTCACCTCAAAAATCAAATCATCTTAGAATCAGCTATATCTGATCATTATTTTCTAAAGCTTCTTTACGCAATCGATTTGACTGGTTTCGGTGCAGATATAGATGCACGACATTCAACTTATGAAGGACAAATTATGAATTTTATTGAACTAGCTTAAAATGGGATCATATATATGTCAGAACCATTGGTAACCGTGGCAATACCCTACAACTGAGTATGGAAAATACGTTTTTTAAGAAAAACTGAAAAATATTAATATTGGACGAATCGCTGTCATATCCTGCCATATATTTTATTTGTCAACAATTCATATTTTAACTCGGTCTCTCTAAATTACTTTACAGACGTGTCTTGTATATAAATAAATTTACTTTTTACTTAATTACATCGCCTTCTAAATACTTCAGGAGTCAACCATATATAAAACGATTTTACCAACTTTTTTATAAATAAAATTATAAATTTCTACTGGATACAACAGCATAAATACCCAAGCATAATTATAGCATAACGTTTTAATAAATAGAAGTTTGCCAAAGTTGTAACTCTGAGGCTCAGTTGAAGGCATAAGATAAGTCAGTTAGCTAAACTCAATCTTGCCAGCCTTGATCGCTTTCGCTTTGTGGATTATTGGCCACAATGATTGACACTGATTAACTACCAGCTTATGTGAGATAAGGATTTCCTTTTTTTATGCCAATCGATAGAACTGATCCTTACGAGTCAAAAATGGTATGAAATTCCAAAATCGGACATTGTTTGACGGAAATATTCCAAGAAAAAACATCAAAAAGGTTGACCTTACGAAGGAATGCGTTTTTTGTCTACAAGATTTTTGAACCCATCGATGATAAATTTGTTTGAATGCCAATTGATGGTAGGGATCCGTACGCATTCAAAAAGGTATAACATTTTAAAATCGGACATTATATTATTATATTATTATATTATTAAAAAAAAATCATCGAAAAAGTTTCGATTTTCGCACCGACCTCGATTTTGAAAGAAATCGTAATGATTTGGAAGGCCGCGCGGAGTTCTGTCATTTTGGAACGTCATATCTCCGCGCGGAGATATGTCGTTTTGGAACGTCATATCTCCGCGCGGGGATATGTCGTTTTGGAACGTCATATCTCCGCGCGGAGGTCTGTCGTTTTGGAACGTCATATCTCCTCGCAGAGCTATTAGCCGAGATATTAAAAAAATCATCGGAAAAGATTCGATTTTCGCACCGACCTCTATTTTGAAAACAAGCGTGATGTAACCCCTTGCCATTTTGTCGATTTGGGTCCAAATTTTGGATTTCTTTTTTTTGATGCCAATCGATAGAACTGATCCTTACGAGTCAAAAATGGTGTGAAATTCTAAAATCGGACATTATTTGACGGAAATATTTCAAAAAATCATCAAAAAGGTTGAATTTACGAACGAATCGGTTTTTTGTCAACAACATTTTTCAACCCATCGATGGTTAATTTGTTTGAATGCCAATTGATGGTAGGGATCCGTACGCATTCAAAAAGGTATAACATTTTAAAATCGGACATTATTTACCCGAGATATTAAAAAAAAATCATCGAAAAAGTTTCGATTTTCGCACCGACCTCGATTTTGAAAAAAATTGTGATGATTTGGAAGGCCACGCGGAGTTCTGTCGTTTAGGAACGTCATATCTCCGCGCGGAGTTCTGTCGTTTTGGAACGTCATATTTCCGCGCGGAGATATGTCGTTTTGGAACGTCATATCTCCGCGCAGAGCTATTAGCCGAGATATTACAAAATCATCGGAAAAGATTCGATTATCGCACCGACCTCTATTTTGAAAACAAGCGTGATGTAACCCCTTGCCATTTTGTCGATTTGGGTCCAAATTTTGGATTTCTTTTTTTTTGATGCCAATCGATAGAACTGATCCTTACGAGTCAAAAATGGTATGAAATTCCAAAATCGGACATTGTTTGACGGAAATATTCCAAGAAAAAACATCAAAAAGGTTGACCTTACGAAGGAATGCGTTTTTTGTCTACAAGATTTTTGAACCCATCGATGATAAATTTGTTTGAATGCCAATTGATGGTAGGGATCCGTACGCATTCAAAAAGGTATAACATTTTAAAATCGGACATTATTTACCCAAGATATTAAAAAAAAAAATCTTCGAAAAAGTTTCGATTTTCGCACCGACCTCGATTTTGAAAGAAATCGTGATGATTTGGAAGGCCGCGCGGAGTTCTGTCGTTTTGGAACGTCATATCTCCGCGCGGAGATATGTCGTTTTGGAACGTCATATCTCCGCGCGGAGTTCTGTCGTTTTGGAACGTCATATTTCCGCGCGGAGATATGTCGTTTTGGAACGTCATATCTCCGCGCGGAGCTATTATAGCCGAGATATTAGAAAAAAATCATCGGAAAAGATTCGATTTTCGCACCGACCTCTATTTTGAAAACAAGCGTGATGTAACCCCTTGCCATTTTGTCGATTTGGGTCCAAATTTTGGATTTCTTTTTTTTTATGCCAATCGATAGAACTGATCCTTACGAGTCAAAAATTGTATGAAATTCCAAAATCGGACATTATTTAACGGAAATATTCCAAGAAAAAACATCAAAAAGGTTGACTTTACGAACGAATCCGTTTTTTGTCTAAAACATTTTTGAACCAATCGATGATTAATTTGTTTGAATGCCAATTGTCGTACGCATTCAAAAAGGTATAACATTTTAAAATCGGACATTATTTACCCGAGATATTAAAAAAAATCATCGAAAAAGTTTCGATTTTCGCATCGACCTCGATTTTGAAAAAAATCGTGATGATTTGGAAGGCCGCGCGGAGTTCTGTCATTTTGGAACGTCATATCTCCGCGCGGAGATATGTCGTTTTGGAACGTCATATATGAGATACTGTAGCTCTAATTAAATGCCAATATGTCATTTACTTTTGCATACGTATGTATTTAAAGAACAAACAGTGCAAGATAAGCTGCATTAAATCTCCTAAGTAAAATCTCCAAAAGGGCTTTTTATGCTTTCCGCACATCTATGAGTAATTCTTAATAAACAGGTAATAAACAGGTCAATTCAGGACAGTTTCGAAATATTAAAAATAAAACAGAGTAAGCATTGGTAAGAGAATGCATAATAATTAATAAATGATTCACATTTTTCATTCAATTATTGAGATTTAATTATGTAAAGCGCATGCATTGCCTTATGAAAGAAAAACATTATATACTATATACGAGATAATTCTTAGTTATTAGACAATGATATAATCGGGTCATGCTCTTGCCTTTAGCTTAGTTGCATGAACCTTGCTACAGAATCTATATAATTCCTAGATGTTTATTTTGTTTGTCGCTGTTGCTGCTGCTTAAATGCTTTTAATCAATCGCTCAAATTTCACAATCACAATCCGTCAGTCAAGTGCGAAATGCAAAAGCGCCAGCGCGTGCTTATCGGCGATCAATTAATATTTAATTAATCAGGCGAGGGCCTGTGGAGGGAACGCTTCGGCCAGCGCACATGGCGTATGCGTACTCTTGTTTACCCGGACTATTGCCGTCAATCATTCGCAACTACTACTTACTTATATGGAGGTTAAGCACAGGCATCAGCACCACAATGATCATCATTCAGATCGTCATTAGCAGATGTAGCAGTAGGGAATTGAGTGATTATCAAATTGTAATTTTTATTTCTATGCTATTTGTCGAGTGTCAGACGGGTTCAAGAACAGACTCGGCTAGCAACCTGCTATAGATTTATTTATTTATTTATTTCTTGTTGACAATGTGTGAGCGTTAATTGTTGTTGTGGTTGTTGTTGTTTTTACTTCTGTTCTTATCGCACTGAATTAAACCCCAATTAATTTAATTACAAATGGAAATAACGCGCCGTTCGAAGCATCGTTCAACTCGAAGCTTGTCAAAATTTTGTTATTTTGATTTATTTTATTTTGCCATTCGTTACCAGATGCAGGCCAACGAATGCATACATATACGTACGTAAATATGTATGTATATGTTTACGTATTTGTTTGTGTAGTCGCATGAGCTCAATAAATAAATTTCAATATTATTTGCCATTTTGGCGCTGATAAGCAAAATGCGTTCATATTTTTTACAGTAATTCCATTTAATAAGACTGTCATTAATTTTAAATTTTAACAAAGTGGGCATTTCCGACTATAATAGACTATTGAAACTAAAATTCGTAACATCATAAGGAGTCAGCTCTTGGCAAACTAGAATTTTATTCAACACTAAAGTCAACATTATTAAGGAATTTAAACAAGCTTTGATGACATTTTATTAGCTCTGCAGATGAAATACATTATTATATTGTAAACACATTAATTACATGCATGTGAATATATGTTCGCATTGATAAATGCATTGCCATATGAATGCAAATTTCTACAGCAGCCATGTATTTTATCTTAAATGTCAAATCGATTGTCTCTGCAATTAATTACGCGTATATAATTACAGTGCGGCCCACGCCGACGCCGACGCTGACGCCAATGCTGTGGCGCCCTCGTCTCTTTATTAATTAGCCCTGATGCGCCTGCAGGTAGCCACAGGTGGTGCTGCATGCAAAACGCGCCGCAGCGGAAAGTGCAACGCGTTAATCAAAACGTAATCAAATCATTTGGCAAGGGTCGAGCAAGCGAAGCCAAACCGTTCCAACAACAACAAACATTATAATCACAGCCTGGTCACATTGGTCGCCCGCTGGGCGTTGTCGGGCCCGGCAATTAAGCTTTATATCTGGCCTAATGGACCAAGCGCCGCCTGCGCTGATTGCGCGCATTTGTTTAGCTTCGTCGACGCTCGCTCGCTCTGCACCCAATCAAACATGAAGCTGTTCCACCCGGTCGCTGCGTCTCCCTATACTAAGACGGCGGCACAGCATGCCACTAACGCCCCACCGTGAGGCGGCGCATTTACAATGATAATATTTGTGTCCAAAGTTATCAATGAGTGCGCCGCGTTCAGCGGACGGGATATTGAATGAGTCTGCTATTGGAGATTGAAGTAGGTGAGTGACAGAGATTTTATGAGAACTTTATTTTTCAATGATACTTTCAATAGCTTTGTCTGATATTTATAAAATTTTCAAGTCTTAAATATGACACCCAAATGTTTTTATACGTACGAAAATGTTTTTTGTCGTGTCTAAGTCGATCTACTTTTAATCAGCGTATATTATACAAGAATCTACATAAAATGCATTTCAAAGCATTCGATATTTGATTCTCTGCTCGCAGTCACATGAATATTAAATATTAAGTAGCTTATTAATGAACAACAAGGATCTAAGTTTCTCGACTCTCAAGCAACTAACTAACAAACGGGTAAGTAACGCCTTCGTAACGAGGAAACCACTTTGTCAGCCAAAGTATTTTTAATTAACGCCACAAAACTTGCCGTCCCTAGTCCGCACATGCAAATGTGCTCATTATGAGCTGATTATGTAATGCATTGATCATTTCAACTGCGTCCCCAGGCAAAAAAATACATAGACATAGGCACATAAATATGCTACACACAGGCTAAAAGCAACGCAACTGCAACGTCCACAGCAAGTTCGACACACGAAAATTGCTCATAAAATACTAAATGGAAACTAAAATACAACGGAAAATTCATTCATAAACGTAAGCGAATTGGAAATCCGTTTTTTTAACCTGCTTCGGCGGAGTGATAAACTTAAGAGTACTTTGGCCCGCTCATTATAGACATTGTATTTATCTTTGGATGTCTGCTGGGGCAGGCAAAGGCACTCAAGACTCTGGCAGACGGCATGGCGGAGCACTTGTATGGGAAATATTCACAATTACCGCGAATAAATTGGGGTAATTAGGTAATAAAAATAATGTTTTCACCTCATTATGGCAGACAGGCATCTGCGTCCAGCAGCTGTAAGTGAATTGGGCTGCCATTTTTCCAAGAAGCCAACCAACCACCTGCCGTACATCGCCATCGGAGCTCAGCTCCACACCGAAGTGGGGCACATACACATACTCATTGCCGCAGTTCTCTTGCAGCTAGATCAATATGCAAACTCATTTAGACGGCATTAAAATGCTTTTTCTGGAAAAGTGTTCGCATACCCTGCACACATATATGGGGTATACTTTTTGTGTAGGCAAGCCGGGTACTTTAACTAATGAACTCTTGCGTTTTTTTTAATTCGTCAGTAATTCTATGGGCGTATACCCTATTCAACAGAAAGTTAATGTTTTTTATAAGTAAAACAACTAAACTGTACCAGGTCAATGGTGTCAAAACGATCCACATAGCTAATATACCCACACGAAATCTAGGGTGTTTTAAACACTAGTCTCATATTTTATGCGTTCATTTATGCATTCTTATGCTGTACTTAGGATGTGGTCAATGGCCTTGCCACAAAAGAGTGACAAAAGCATTTGAAGTTATCGTCGTTGCATATTATGCAAATTATTAATTTTTCATGGAATTTTCAGGTCAATTACAGTTTTCCCTACCACTCTTGTACGCACTTGGAACGCGACCCCAACCTTTTATGAGTCCACGGCTATTTTCACCTCTTAGAGCTGGACTGGACGGCAGGGCATACATTTTTATGGCTCAAATGAGTGGCTTTAATTGGTTGAAAATGTGCGCGTAATTATGGTATATAATTATTTGGTGAGCCCAGGTATTTTGTGGGTGCCGGTTAAATTCGGTCATAATTTTATTGCCATTGAAATGCTTTCGAGGCGTTTAATGAGAACAGCACAATTCAGATATCAGCTAGTCGTATTTTTACTCCTGCCTCTCCTGCCTGCATTAATTTTTTGGTTAACTGCAAAAATTCCGGGAAACAAAATGTGTAGAATGCAATTAAACAAAATAGCGTGAGATACGCGTCCGATATGCGGCTCGGAAGCAGAACATTGTCGTCGCTCTCATGCCTGAAACTGAAACCTAATTTCCAAGTTTAGAATTCTGCGAAAACCGTTGCGAGAGGTGCACGGAGCAAACGGTGTATTCGAGGCTCTTCCCTCTGACTCCATCTGCGGCTCCATCTCCGGCGCAGCCCAAGAGCCAGAGTTTACGTTTTTGAATACTCAATTAAATTTGTGTGCCCACTGGCTGGATTGTTGTTGTTGTTGTTGCTGTTGTTGATGTTGCTACAGTTTCGCACTATTTTCAATTGAATTAAATGCAGTGGCAGTTGCAGTTTGCTGCTTGCATTTTCATGCGAACAATTTCAAGGAATCGCGCATATCAAGCGCGTCGACGTCGCCGTTGCCGTCCTCTTCGTCGTCGTCGTGGTTGTCGTCTTCACTGCCGGCACGCTCCGTTTGGGCGCACAATTAATTTGCGCCCCAAAACGAACGCACGTATCTTTGAGATACATTAGCGAAAGTGTAGGCCGCCACCGTTAGCGTACGCAAATACAATTTAATTTGGCATACCCTATAAAGAATATCTCAATATCTCGCTAAGCTTGTGACGATAGCCCAAAAGTCAAGTCGAGCGATGTATTACAATATATATATACTTAAGCTTTTCATTTATAGGTGCATTCACTCTATTTGAGCATTCATTTGGCAGCAAAGGCGTATTCAATTGAATGCCCCGAGCGATCGTTTTGCCAGAGTATTTAGACTTCGGTTAGCTTTGTTCTGGTGGATTTTAATTCATGAGGCCACGCTGTGTGCGACAGGGACGCCAGCGAAATGCAAAATTTGTCTGAAGATTTTAATCGTCGGCATGCGCGCTCAAAACGGCCCCAACTACAGCAGCGGCAACAGCAGCAGCAGCAGAGGCAGCACCGACCAATGATTCCGAGATCCGTGCTGGGTTGTTCCCATTGAGTTTGGCCGGGAGAACGTTTTCTAGGTTGCGCCAGCCTGGTAGCTTTGGCAACGGTCGGTGGTGTAAAGCGGGGCATGGCTGGCTGGGCAGAGCAGAGCATGTAATGCTTGCTCGTTTCTCTAGTGCCATGGTTGTTGTTGTTGTTGTTGTTGTTGTTGTTGTTGCAGTTGTAGCTACAAGACAATTCACTTTTGTGCGAAATTAAGTGGCATCTGCAGCATGGCATTCCACTTGACTCCACCAGAGCCTGCTCCCTCTGGGCAGCAGCTCTTCTCTGCACCATCTGCATCTGCAGCTATTTGTGTGTGTATGCACTTGGCCCAGGTCTTTGTCTGCGTGTGTGTGTGTGTGTGTGTGTGTGTGCATTTCTCGCTCTTGTGGGCAATAACTAATTACATTCGCAATTATTTCATGTTTTGGCCAATTTAGTAGGACAAATTTATCTGCTCGGTGTCATCTACTTAGAATTGATGGCTTGCCATGTGAAGCTAGCAGATATTGTTTTTGTGCCTGCTGCTGTTGCTGCTGCTCTTGCCATTAGGCGCCCTGGCCACTGAATGACGTTGATTGTTCTATGCCAAATAGAAAAATTTATCTATCTGTCTGCCAGTTGCTGTTTCGTTTCTAATGCAACGCTGTATAAAATGCAATTATTAAGCAAATTAGCAAACATTTAGATATTTCGGCAAGATTGCCGCCCACCGAGGGCGCCATTGATGGCAATGGCTCATTCATAAATGAGTCCAAAAAGAACTAAGCCCAGCAGATTATTTCATTAAGTCTTATAGCTTCCGCAAGATTACCACTGCATGTGCTAAATGAATAAATAGCGCAGATTGCAGTCTATATGGATGTCTATCTTTTAAACCATAGCACAAGATAATATTTTATTCTTTTACAGTAAACAATGTTTGTTGACTCACAAAAAGATACATCTCCAGTTTTGACATCTTACGATATAATCAACTTATATATTGTATAAGGACACAAACCTTGTTAACAATTTTCATACTTATCGCTCCATCTCTTTCAGTTGATTTCTACTTTTGCCAATCCAAAATAGCATATAATTGTTTGCATAAAGATGATGTTTCCTACTAATTTTCTTCCTTCATCTTCTTTGCCCATATTGTAACTACACTCATATATACCACAGCATCCTTAATATTTATTGTCTATGTTTAAGAATATTTCTCCAGTCATTTTAATCGTCAAGCCCCTAACGATATTTGTATGTTGTGTACATATATGATTTAAAGCTATTGTCTGTGTACACTTATTGCTTTACACTTCCAATTATAACTCAAAATCCGCGCCAAGTAGAAACAATAAAATCCACAAACACAGAGATTTATGCCCACGCGCACAAATGCACTAGCTGCACACGAACCCACACTCATACACACACACACACACACACAAACACGCGCGCAGAGGAACACTCACATGCAGAGAATTCACCTTAATTCAAGTAGAAGCGGTTTAACTCCCCCGCCTTCATTATGAAATTGCTGTTCTTGTTATATTTTATTTTATACGAACTTAATTTCGCTCAACTCGACCACATGCACATATTTTACAGCACACACAACCACACACACACACACACACACACACATGAGGGCCGCTTGCAAAGCCACTCATACAAACGACTGGTAACCCTTTTAAAAAGTAACGGTAAACGCAACCATTTATTACATTTACCCACCACATGGGAGATGCGGAGAGTGGGTTTTGCATTGGAGAGAGCCAGAGAGAGTGAGATAGAGATTGTGGGCTCGCGCGAGTGCGAGTAAGAGCGCAGAGGGCAGGCTAAAAGGATATGACGTTTTGCTTTTCACTTGGCAAGTGAGTGGAAATTTGTTTCATTATAATTATTTTCCACAATTGGACATATTAGTATGGTTGCGTCGATGTCGACGCCGAAGTCAGCGTCAACGGCAACAGCGCAGTTGCCGTGCTGCCGCTATGCAGCGCGACGCCATTTTTGCAATTTAACTGTGCAAATAAACGCAGCCAAGTGAAAGAAATGCTTGCAGCCAGACAGGACAACGCGGGCGCCGAACGACAGAGAGCAAGCTATATGGAGAGCGCTGGGGAAAGCATTAAACGACAGTATTGCTATCCTTGTTGCTCGCCCTGGCAGCGGCGACACTGTGACATGAAAGTATGCGCATGCTCAACAAAACGGCGCCGTGGTGAGTTTTGGGCAACAGCCCCCCACTTGGGATGCCCTGCAACTCGCTTTTGGGGTGGTTTTTTATTGATTTCAGCCATTTACTTACCCCTAACGACTGGGCTTATGTATTATGTAGCCAGGTATATATGTAAATGGGAGCTACGTGCTGGGAATGACAAAACATAAAGTTATAATAATTTTTCTTTCCGCTTAATTGTGCCCCTGCGCATCAGACAGACAGCCTGTGTCAGGACATTTGGGCGCTGCTCCATCTCACTCTCTCCCCTCTGTCTCTCACTCTCTTACTCTGGCCCACTCTCTCCCCCACACACAGTGACCTGGCCGTTTCCACTTTTAATTTGATGCTTTTATGTACCAAGTTAAGATCTGTCCCGCAGCTGCTCCCGCTTTTATGTTAGCTCTTCCTTCTGCTGCCAGCTTCCAGCTTATATATAGCTGTATATAGCCGCTATATAGTCTCAGACTGAGTCTGGCTGAGAGCAGCCGGAGCATTGTCCATGTGCGTGCGCGCCAGCCTTTGGCATGGCGAGAGCGTAGGAAATACAGCAATTAGAGCCATATTAACCGTAATTAAATTTAATTGTTTAATTAAGCGCGAAAAGTGAGGAAGGCATTTTGTGATTTTGCAATGGCGTCACTCGTTACCCACTCCACTTCTTCCATGTACATATATCTCCCTATATACATTCATACATATGTATGTCTGTATGTTTGTATGTACCAAATGTGGGTGGCTCTGTGCGTGTGCTGAGCTTTGCGTGTTTTAGCCGTCGACTGTCTCTGACCCTGGCGTTGCCGGTTGGTGTTGATGTAACAAATAGCCATGTGATTTGATGCGACGGCTTTGATAGCCAGCCAATTAAGCATTCAAACGTTAATTTCAGCAGTTGGCATTAGTTAGGTGGTTGGATGAACCTCGGTGGTGCTGGTGCCAAATGGCTGTACATTGTAGTCCGCATAATGCTGATGAAGATACTTCCCAGCTGGTTAGACACTAGCTTAGAAAATTAATGGAATACAGACTCTTAATCTCTGGTAAGGACAGTAAAAAAGTTATCGTACATAAAAAATGCAATCTAAACCAGATTTTATAATAAATAAAGGTCGAAATATGAATCTGAAACTAATTTCAATAAATATTTTACTTCCTATATAGCTATATATAGCCTATATATAGCCACACATAATACATTTTCGTAAACTATATTAAAGAGTACCACAAGTTATAGCAAAAGGTATATGTAGTATTAATTAATTCATTGAGTTGGTTTTCAGTCAAACCACTTTTAATTATCAATTTAAGGTGTGCTTTGTTTAAGAACTTCAATATCTTAATGTAAATAACTATTACAGTTTTAAGTCTTGAAATATGATTAACTTTTCATTGCCAGTCAAGTGATTGAAAAACATCAAATTTCAATTAGTATTCTCGCTCAAATTCATGATTATAATCTTGGGCTCCGGCTCAAAATAAATGATACTTTTCCCAACCCGTCATGGGAACTGGCCAGTTAAGGCTGCATGGAGATATGTAAGGATTACATCTGCTTTGGCAAGTACACTTATCATATGCATATCAAAATGTCTGGTTAAGGGATCTGGGGCACCCACATGACCATCGATAATAGATTAATATATACATGTAGCACTATCATGGCGGTGATATCTCTCCATCGGTCATGTGAACATTTTTGAGAATTTTAGAACAACTTGCAATAAAGTCGTGTAAAATTAGCATCAATCAAATGCAGGTGCAGACGTCTACGTACGGGAACAACAAGAAGAACCTCAGCGAACGTTAAACGAAAAACCGGCAGGCAAATCTCTATGCAGCCTGACAGCAAACAGATGTCAAGTGGCCCGCATGGCCAGGCGGCAGAGATGAGGATGAAGGGACGAGAACGGCGGTCAAAAATGTCAACCACAACGTTGACATCTTAATAATGATGAATTAATGGGCAAACAAGCCAAATGACAACAACAATGAATACAACAACGGGCATTTCATAATTTTTCTATTAGAGGAAAAATCCATTGCGGCTTGGGAAAACCAACAAATGCTCAAGAATCTATTTGGGCATTGATTGAGAGCAGCAGCATCAATTACGAGCACCCAGACTCAGATCTCGACTCTCGACTCTCGACTCTCCAGTTTCCAGTCATGCCATAGCCAATGTCCATAGCGATGCCGAAGCAGCCGATGGCTGCCAACAAATTCAGAAATATCACTTAATTTTTCACATGTAGCTGTTGCAGTTGCTGTGACTCCGGCTGCGGCAGAGGTTGTGGCAGCCAAAAGCCAGCGTTGTTCCATGGCTGCATAAATCATGCGATGCGAACATGTCAAAGGTGCAGCCAGGATTTGAATGCCCCGGTCCCAGCCAGTCAGCCAGAGCGAGAGATGAAAATATGAAGCCATTGTTGGGGCCGCATTTCCATATAAAATCGAAGCCAATAGCATGGCCGGGGGGCGGTACGGCCTGGCTCAGTTTGGTCTGGTTCGGTTCGGTTTTATTATGCATGCGGCTAATGTAGTCATCGCTGCGACCGGACATATGCAAACAGGCCGAGCGAAGCAAATAAGAAACCCATCAGAATTTCTCACTCCGACCAGGCGCTACGACAAATAAATATTTTAACTCACAATAACAAAGGGCAACCGAACAGCAATGGGACAACTTAGGATGCAGATGATCTGCCAAAAAGCAGGAAAGCAAGCGGCCACAGCCGAGGGTTGCCAGAGAAAGCAAAAGTTTTTTGTATCTTTACGAAAGATTCGAATATCTTTCGACCTATTAAAAGGATAAATGATTTGCTTAGATTATATTAGACTTACACGAAGATAAGAGACTTATAAAATGGGTGGGTGATTGTTGCGAAGGAAGTGCAGGGATTTATCCAATCCCGGGATACCTATAAGGATTAACGTTTTAAAGGAGTTTAGCGAATAGCTTCAGAGTCGAACGTATTTTATTCGATTTAGGGAAATGCAAATCTACGGATTAGTTTCGTTATATTTAAAAAATACTTGATTATACACCCCTCGCATAATCGAGGTTCAAGCAGTTGGCTTGCCATTCACTCGGCATCCGTTTTTCTCATCCTATTTGTTTGCTCTCTCTCTCTCTCTCTCTCTTATCTCTCCTCTCATAGAGTAGCTCAGAAGATGTCCATTTTACAGTGCAACGCAGCACAGCCGCCAAATCTGGCCATCATTTGTTTAAATATGCGCCTGCAATTCACAGTAACAACAACAGCAACAGGCAACGGGCTACAGCGAGGCAACAAGCACAACATTCGAAGTTGCACGTTTAACAATTCAATTTATTTGCAACATCAAAATTTAACGAACATGAAATTGCGAGAATTTTAAGATTTTCAGCAGAAACAAACGAGCGACACGATCCTGTTGACTGTCTGAATGTCTCAGTCTCAGTTTCAGTTTTCTTTAGCCAGCCTCCATGCCCCACCCTCTCTCTCCCTCTCTCTCTCTCTCTCTCTCTCTCTCTGTCTTTCTCTCTCTTTCTCGCTCTCTCTCTGTCTTTCCTCTATGCGATCATCATTCGGTTAGCTGAGTATTTGCTTTTGGTTTTGTTTGTCGCCCGCTTTTGTTCTTTTGTGTCTTTGTCGTGGGGTTTGTTTAGCTGGTTTCTTTGGCCAGCCCGGTCTTGGGGACTCTATGGCCATGGCTAAGCGCTTGGCTGGCTCGGGCTCGGGCTCGGGCTGCGGCTTGGGCTGGGGCTGGGGCCCGGGCTCTGCCTGCGGGTGCAAAGAGTCAACAATTTAGCATTCAAAGAAATATTTTAAATTAAAATTTCTGAAATTTTCGTCAATAAGCCAACGAGAAAACAATGCAACAAATATTCGGGGCCCCATACGGGCCCATGAATTTGCCAGACCATGGCATGAGCTCCTTAAGCCTTTAAATACTTGCACATATTTGTAGCTGTTGTAGTTATAGCTGATTTATTGGCCAGCAACTTACTTGTACAGTGGGCACACCAAAAAGTAAAGGGCTTCTAATTGGCTAAGCCATGCAAAGAACAATGTTTTTTGCTTTCTTTTAAACTGGTACATTTATTATATGTGTAACAATATATTATTTCGCATATCATTTATCTAGTATCCTCGAAAGATATTCTGAGGCCCGCTTAAATATTTATAGACAATTTTCAATTAATGTTCAACTTACATTTATTAAAAATTAGTATATAAATTTGGAATAACAACGATGAACAAGAATTTAAATATTTAATGAGTTACCATATAAGGTTCTTATACTCAAACCATAAATATTTTATATTAGAAATAAGTTAATAATTTAATCCCCTGAAAAATTGGCGTATAAATAGAACTTCGCATATAAAATTCCTAAGAACGTTTTTATGTTCGAATATAAAGAAATAAACTAAAAAAATCTCTGGGTATATGTATTATCTAATCCGTAGCCAACTCTTCCGAGTTGACTGGTTTGGTAGATTCAACAGATCCCACGCTCACTTTAATCGATTTGCCATAATGAGTAACGCCTTGCGGACATTTACATTTATTGGCCCCGATTCTGTGTCAGGTCCAGGCTGCCGCCCATCACATTCAATATTTACGTTTCTCATCATCATGAATTTGCCATTGAGGATGAGTTTTTTTTGTGTTGTTTGGCTAATAGGCTAATCACACATCAAAAAGCGAGGCACAAAACAACAAATACCCACACACATACACGCACACAATGAAGGAGGCAAGGATCAGGACAAACACACAAAAACGAAGTGAAATCAACCCCTAAGTGTTGCCCATGTGAAAGTCAACAACGCTAAGCGGCTTAGCGCTTGTAACTATGACAGGCAGCAGGCGCAGGAGCAGCAGGAAGAGCAAGAGCAGGAGCAGGAGCAGGGCCAGTACCAGGACTTTTTCCAGGATTACAGTAACTTTCTGTAATTGCTTGTTGCTAGCAGCGGCGTTGCCTGAAGCGATTTTTGGATTATTTGTGTGTGCGGCACGCGGCAAATATAAATTAACGAAGTTCGTGAGAGAACGCTAGAGGGAGAGGCAATGACAGCATGAGAGAGGTGGTAGACACAGCAAAGTTCTCAGCTCAATTGCATATTTGATTTGGCTGAAAATTGTCAGTGCATTGATTTGCATATTTGCATGTTGTCTTCAATGTTGCTGCTCCTGGCTGTCCTGTCTTTTAGCCATGTCTGCGGTTCTCGTCTTCTTGCAAATTGAAATGTCAAGCCATCCGCTGAGCGCTTTATGACAAGCAGCTCAGCAACGTCTTTGACTTTGGCAGTAGTCCGTTGAGTGACTGATATATCTGCATAAAGTCGTCGATGTTGATGTCCATCTTGATGTTGTTGTCGACGTCAACGCACGGCACGGCATCGCATCACATCGCATCGTAACGCATCGCACAATAAATTAACATTTTGCAGGCGCTTGTCGGGCAGGAAAATGTTATTGCAAATGCAAATCACCTCAACTGGAAACCAGTTGCCAGTTAACAAGGATATGAAACCGGACTACAGTCAACGCCACATTTTTAATAAGGCTCAACGCGTGCCAGGACGCTAAATGGCAATCGAGGAGCTCATCATCCACCAGAACTTGATCCTTTCAGTGCCTGTGCGTAATTTACATAATAAAATGTTACTGTTTTTTTTTTTTATGCGTCACCCACACACCCGCTTACACATACATAGCCACACACCAGTTTCAAGTCTCGAGCCCAGCATGAAAAAATTGCAAATTAATGTAAATCACAGCAGCAAAAATGTTAATAGGGCTGTCGTCATTTTTATGGGTGCTACTACAAAATTGACGGTCGAATCTCTAAACGCCTAAACAACAATAAAAAACACACAAAACAAGAAAAAATTATGAAATACTGAGTGCTCGACTAGTAGATACCTTGAGTCCCAGGAAGATAGTGTGGCGACTACGTAAAAAATAAAAACGACATTCGGATGTTAAATCACATTAGATTGGTGAAAAAATGACATTTATTGAAAAATATTACAGACATTTACATCTTTGTCACATAAACACATAATGGCAAAATTGCACAACTCTCCAAAGGGACGTTTATATATATCTCCCAGCCGAAAGGAGGAGCGAAAGAAATATATTCATATCTCCAGTAATATTGCAGAACGTAAGTTTTCAGGATTGAAGATTAAAGCGATAAAGAGGCGATATCAACAGCAATGCGCGATATCCAACGAACCAAACGCGTTCAGATCTTCGCTGACATTAATTGTAGACATGAAACAAACCTTCTTCAATAGTTGAGTCTTACCAGTGTCACAAAAGTCGGCCTCTGTCAGAAAGAGTGTTGATATACCCTACATTTCAACCATTTAACGATTACATCAAAGTGAGCGCTGGGCAAAGGCGGGTAAAGGGGCAGCATTCAATATGTTTCGAACATTTTTGCATTATGTCGTAAGTTGAGGCGATAAATAAACCAACAAACTGCCATCCCAGCAAGGACAAAGCGGCCACAAGACGCGGGCAAAACTTTGTCCTTACATGTGCGCCATTTTGTTGCTTGCGGCTGTTGTAACCAACTTGTTGTTGTTGCTGCTGCTTGCCTGTTATGTAAACGGAAGATGACAAACGAATTAGTTATTGACAACAACAGGAAACTAAAAAGTTTGCGTTCGTGCAAAATTTCCGCCAACTATTGCAAAAAATCAAAGTCTATTTGACGTTTCGATGTTGGGACGTTGAGCAAGTCGATAGATGTTACCATATGCTAATGATGCCGGATGTCAGTATGTGAGTGTGTGCCAGGGTGCCTGTCCGTCTGTCGAGTATTGTCAGAGGTATGTGAAAAGTTTGACACTTTTGTCAATAATAGCAAATTATGGCTCATGTAATGACTAAAATTAGCATACATTAAATAACAGAAAAACTATGATTAGCTGTTGCTACGGCTTAACTATTCGATGTTCGATTACTTTCATTTACAGCCCAACTCGTGAACTTGTATTGTAAGACGATGTCGTATATATTATACTTATTTAACACTATTGATTTAATTTTAAAATTGGAGAAGAAAGTCTATTATATATGTGAATGCAGTGAACAAATTTGATGATAATAAAGACTCAACTATGTAACCACAAACAGAATTGTTGAGCACTCAGCAAACTGGTTTTAAGCCTAATCGCTTTAGAATTCATTCAAATCAAACTTAAAACCAATCAAGCGCGTCCAAACTTTTTAAGACTTTTTTTTACAATTTCGGATGGAGATCAAATGTATCCTGTATTTGAAAATATGTATGGCTTGCAAAAATGTTCAGTACAAGGGACCATTGTTAATAAAAATTTAAATTGTTTGATAACAATTTTAAAAATATATTTATGAACAAGGTTCAAAATCGGAGTTCAGGAATGTAGAAGATCGGAATAAGGAGCCGAATCAAAGTTGATTGCAAAAAAGTTTATTTTAGCTGTGTTTTCACTGGCTTTGTTGAAAGTTACTGCAATCACCGCTAACGCCACTGATGACACCCATCCCAAGTCGAAGTCCAAGTCCCATTCCAAGTCACGTGTCAGCAGTCAGTCAAGCCCTTCGAAAGTTACTGGGAACGTTTGCGGGATATGCGCTTATGATCATTCATCAAGCTGAATGTCAATGGGACACGTTTTTTCACGTGCCTTTTGGCAGGCGTTCGCCATTTGCCGTTTGCCCAAAAAATTAAGCCTCTTAATGCAGGTCCTTCTGGTCGGTCCGGTGATATAGCAAAGCCTTTAATTGTATTTAGGCGCGCTTGACATTTATAGCTGATTGTTAACGTGTGTGTGTGTGTGTTTTCTTTTTTGTCCTATGTGCGGGAAAATTTGGGTTAAATGTTTGCCAGCTAGATTGATTGATTGGTTATTGCTGTGATTGGAAGACTGAAAATTCTTTTTCAATTGCCAAACGCGAGACTTGTCCAAGACAATTTCTCTAGCATACAATCAATTTTAGAAACCAAACTTTTATTTCAATGATTGGAACAATGAAAAAGTGATGACAACATTAAAACAATTTAAGAAATATATCTATTATATAAATAAAATTTAAATATTGTTGTTTTTACAGTTCAATAAAATATACTATTTGTATAACTATCTCGTTCCTCCGTGTATTTCCATTTGATATTCGACACGGCCACTGAGCGATAGGCAAACCTACGAGCAGGCCAAGCTTCAAGTCGTTTTTCGGCACTTGTTAAAACATGAAGCGCCCACAAAGGACACCGCTCACTAATCCGCAGGAAATACAGGACATCAAAGGCGCTTACTTCTACCCGCATAGCCTGCGCCTAATTAAATATTGACAAATCAATTTGAGTTAAACGATTTGTGCACAGCTGCGAACACGAGGACAGAGACATTAGCGATACCCTTGCAGCCGCCGACGACTTTGGTCATTGGCAAAATGCAAACAAAGCTGCGATTCGCTTGCGACTTGATTTCATTTTAATCGATTTAAATTCCATTTGACTTCTGGCCATTTGAGCAACCATTTTTTCTTGCACGCCAGCCAGAACGACAGCCGGATGGAGTAGCAGCCAATGAAAAACCTTTTCACATGCAAATTTTCGGTGAGCAAACATCACGTAGAGCCATCATCAATATGGCGCCAGCTGGGAGAGGAAGGGCACTTTGATTGCCATACGATTGGCATGTGATTTTTATGTTCGTAGCAACTGCTTTGCATTTCATTTTGCATTTGAATTTGATTTGATAAATTTTATGCTGATTGGAAAACGCTGCTTAATGTGTCCCCAGATGATGCTCGGTCCGGGGAATTTAATTTGATTTCCCGCTCTTCCATTATTTTCCAAGGTGGCCCATTATTAACTATTAATGTAAACGAGGTATGCGTACAGTAATCCCAAGCACCCGAGCCCCCACCAATGCCAAACAATGCTCCCTGATGAATGCATTCAGCGCATGCAGTCTCATCAAATTGGCGACCCAGGCATAGCCCAGGCTCTGTGGCGTCCCACAAATTGCTGTGCGCCTCGCTGATGTCTTCATAACACACATACCAACAAAGCTAAGCGGTCAACTGGCTAAGTGGCTTCGATGCCTGGCTCCTCTCTGTTTACCAGTCCATATACAGAGCTCGATTCGATTACGTTTTCGTTAAATGTAAAATTTATACGCCCCACGTCAATTGTGACAGTTCACTCACTCACATTGCAGCCAGCAGCGGCAGGCGATTCATTGAATGGCCAAGCAGACTATGCAACCAAACTGGCAAACGAATTTGTGAATATTGCATCTACAGTGATTACCCGCTAGGAACGATGTTACTCATGAAAAACGCTTTTATTAAAATTTAGCTGCAATCTCTGATATTGTTTCCTAAAATAGAAGGGGAAAAACAAGAGGATAACAATTTTGTTCGTTATTGTCTCTGATAGTTAGTAACTACTGTCAATAACAAGTGAAAGACCAAAAAAATCGAAACGCATAGCACAAGAGCTCTTTGGTTGTATTACTAGGCAATAACTACCGCAAATCTGTACAGTTTTTACAAAAAAAATAATACTAAATACAATATGAGGCTCCTCAGTATATCACTTAGGCAGTATTCACTGTAGCAAAGCTATACAATACATGCATTATAGTCATTCTTCATCCTTGCCCTTATCCGCAGTGCGTGTCTAGCCTTTAGTCAGTCGCTAGATTTAACGTGCAAGAGGAAATCGAATTGAAATTCACAGAAAAGAAGCTCGTTATATGCGTTTCTGAGGCGCCGTCCTTTGCTGGCCTGTTTGCCAGCATCCTTGCCTAGGGTTTCAAACTCAATGGCAAAAATTAGCGCGGTTCAGACACCCCTTTCAATGGCGTTGTCGTTGTTGCATGTGCCAAAACTGTAAAAGTATCAAATTACACATCCGGCGGAAACAGCGTCGACTTGGCATCGGCAACGTTTGCTGTCACCGTTGTCGTTGTCGCTGTCGTCCTGCGGCACTTTTATTTTGTTATCGGACATCCCAGCGGCAAGTTTCGATTTCTGTAAAATTTTAAGTACTGCCGTTTGCGGTTTTCGAGTTATACAATCCAAGCATTAAAATCCCCATGTGACACTCGCCCTGACGGCAAGCATATTGAGACGGCCACTCTGCTAAGCCGCTGATGCATTGTCCTGCGCCGCTGTCGTCCAACCACTAAATGACTATAAAGTAGCAACTTCCGCGACTGTTGCGCAAAATCATTCAATTTCCGTTTGGGCACACTCTCTTCCCAGCTCCTGACTCCTGACGCCTGACGCCTGACGCTTGATGCCTGCCCACTACGCCGGCAGCGCGTGCATGTTTGCGCATCATAATCGAGGGTGTGATTTGTCCTTTTCTGCGTTTGCCCTTTGCCAGCATCCTTATGAAACATTACCGCAATTTAGTTGCCTTTTTGCCACCCACCCGCTGATGTTTCTCCATATCGTTGGCTGCGAAAAATTTGAATAATTTTTATTACGTGGCGCGTTATGAATTTTTGATGAGCTCTTCGTCCCACAACGCTCTTCGTGTTGTGATTGTTGCTGTTGTTGTTGGAAGAGGGCGTGTGGCCAGTTATCCTTCACTAAGCCAAGTGACAGTGGCACAATTTATTAGATTCTCAGCCTCATTGTGGGCTGCGTTGCCTTTTATTTTTTTGTCCGCAGCACCGGCGACGGCATCGTCAGCATCAGCATCAGCGTCTGTGCTGCAAGTTTCCGGTACGTGCGAGTCGGTGGCAAACAACGGAGCAGGGTCAGGGTGAACTGAACTGGGCGTACTGTGTAATAAAAGCAAATAAAATATTCTTTAATATGCGACACTCGCCATAGTCATCCCGGGTCTCTCCCTGCACTTTGCCCCCCTGCGCCATGCCAGCCACCAGTCATCCTGTCGGACTGTGTGTGCAATTTGCATATATATTGGCTCGACAAGCATTAATACGTGTAATCCCGTAATTTTTTAATTAAATCAAATTGTTTTCTTTTTTATTCTGTTTTATACTGGCACCCATCACTCGTGTGAATTTTACTGGAAGCGTTTATATTAATAACAGTTTTATCATATTAAGATATACGCCACATATTAACATTTTTCATTGTCGAAAATGTCCATTGCTAGTATAAATGTAAGCAAGATGTTATACCCCTCTTGACATATGCCACTGATAGCAAAGCTTTATCTGAGACCGATTGTTCCTATAGAAGTCAAGTATTAGAGTTGTAAAAACGGTATTTTTGCAAATATTTGTAACAGGCAGAAGGAAGCATGCATGACTCCATAAAGTATATATATTCTTGATCAGCATCAATATGCGAGTCCATCTAGCCATGTCAGTCCGTCCGTCTTTCCAGTAAGGGTAAGAGACTTAAAATTTAACGTAAGTCTTCCTAGTACGAGTTCGTTTCCAATAATCGATAGCTTTCCCTGTTGTCAAGCAATCGATTAAAATCGATATCGAAATCCTGTTTTTCATCAAATCTTGTAGATTCTCGAATAGTGTAAAGATATATCATGTATCTTTTATTTCTTAGCCATTTGTTAAAAACCTATTAAAATAATTTTACAACTGTTTAAAATATGTGTAACTTTCCTTATCTTTACGAAAGTCATTCAGATATATTTATAAGGAAATGCCCCTATCCGACAAACTATTCCCATTGCAATCACAGGAATCAGTGTCTAAGCTATCATAACTACATCTATGCTAACTGTGCGTAGCTGTAACAATTTTGAGTAAAACCATAACCCAATGTACAGGCGTGCGTCATTGGCGTTGCCTTCCGGATTCGAAACGATTAAGTGATTTCGTGCACACTGCATGATAATTGGATTAATATGCGCTGACAGCGGGTACAGCACAGCCCAGCCAGCCAGCAGTGTGATGCCCATGCAACCACCACTAAGCTGGCTGGAGTTGGAGATGGTGGGGGTGGCTTGTCGGAACTGGATAGGAGGGCTGTTGCTCTGGCTAAATGGCAAATTATAAGACTGGCGCACTGGGAGAATGTAGGGGTTATTAAGTAGATCAAGCGATGCCCGGTGAAAGAAAGTAAGTGGTTCGTTGTGTGGGTTAAATGCTCTCGTTATCGTCGGCATCAAAATCGCATATATTCTCTGTGTATACCATGAATCATACCATCATCATGGCAGCGCCACTGCTGAAGGGTGGAACAAATGCGTAAACGAACTCATCTCTGGCTTGACTTTGCTTTTGGCTACGGGTGGTTAGTGCTAACCCTCAAATTGTGCTGCAAACCCTCGGCTTTTGTTGATGTAAACCAATTTAAGCAGCCCATACGTGGGTGGAGAAGCATATTCCAAGTGCCACCACAATTTTCTCAACGTATGCTCATGCTAATGCTGTGTGAAGTCAGGATTACGATATGATGAAGTTGTATTGTTAATATTAATAAATGCAGCCGCACCCTCTGCATTGATTCTTTGAGCCAATTATGAGAAAGACAGCAACAATTTAATTCGAAAATACTTTAAGCAGCCACTGGTCAACCATTGGCTCACTGTTCGGCCACTTAGCTGTCCATTACCAATCGCTGCCGCTGGACAAACAAATTAAATTGATTTGCTTGCCGGGCCACAGAAGCCGCTTCCGAAGTGCCTGCCGATCATCATATTTGGATTGGACTGGCCGGACCTGGCGGAGCCTGGCCCGACACTAGCACTGACGGCGGTGCGATCAAACACCCAAAATTATTTGACAATCGAATGGGGCAGCCAAGAGTTGGGTTTAAGCAGCTAAGTGCTGGACTAGAGACCCATCTGTGATCAGTGGGTGCCTAATTGATAAAGTAAACCGTATGAAAATTAGCGGCCAACTTAAAGAAAGAGCTCGTTTACCCACCGATTTTCTTATGATTAATATATTTGCACAACGCCTGCTATCCTACGCAGTCGAGCGCTCAATTGCCCAAAGGCGGCAACGATTTTAACACCTCTTCAGCTCCGATCTGGTCTGCGCATAAAGATGAGCTGCAAGTGGGCAGCTGGTGATGTTGTTGTTGCTGTGGCCTTTTGTGTGTTTGGCTCCTCATTAGTGGGTCTTGCCGTCTCGTCTTTTGAACTGGCCGCAACGCGCTCTTTAGACACTTGTTGTCTAATTACCAAAGCCACCCGCAATGGCACGTCTGGCGTTCTCTTTTTGCCAGTTGTAAGTTGTAAGTGTGGCACTGGGTGAAATCGTCACCGAGCCAAGCGAAAGCCAAAGTTTCTCTTCGCGCCTGCCCGTTAATCGGCGCCGGCTTTGATGCTGCTGCTGGTTGGGCTTATTCATGAATCTAACGATTTGTACAGCTTTTGGCCTCAGTTTGTTTTCTTGCTCCGCGAAAGGTTCGATCTGGCGCAGATAATGATCGGGAGCAATAAAATTGAAATGCGTCTGTTAATCGTTTCAAGATACATAATAATTTTGTGATCAAACATGCTCAGGCGGCGACAGTCCCTACATTGGCAACCAAAGGCGATCAGAGATCGCGATTCTGATGGTCTTCGTGTATCGATCACTTTGCTTGGGCTCGCCGCGCCCAGCGGTCCCAGTACGCAAAAATCACAGCGGTAGTTTTAAGATCGGCATTAGCCGAAGCTATAATGCGCTGCAGCTACTTATCATACCTAAATGTTAAAACAAAAGTGGTTCGTTTCATTCTGTAGATGATATTAAATATTTATCATAATATGTAAAAACATATGAAAAGAAATTTGTAAGCAAAATAGAGCAATATCTCATGTGTGTACTATGAAAAAGATGTACATATAGCTAAAATATGGTAAACGAAATAAAAGTAATTATAATACAATATTATATTTTGAAGTTTAAAGAAGGTTTATTAAATTCTTTTTGCTAGGGGATCTTAATTAATATCCTTATCTGTATATATATTGACTATATTTGTCAATCTGTATCTTTAATACATATTCTATTTTTCGTTATCTTATATATACCGTCTGCCTTTATTATCTGAGAGCGCATGGTAGATTAGCTTAAGTATCTTGCCAGTGAAGTGCGATCGTTCTCCAAAATGTAGAGCATCGAGCATAATAAATCTTTGGCTTGGCGCATTTCTTCTTCTTGATTCCGCTAAGCACAGTCAAATCCAAATGCTAAAAGAGCTATTGTTTGCCAAAAGGGCCGACGAAAAGAAGAAGGTAAGCCCAGAAACGCAGACAAATTCGGTCGATATTCGTGCCAGCGGCAAACGCAGGACTATGCCGCAGCTTGATAAGCATCGGCAGCGCAAGCTGCGACCGCTGATCTTAACCGATCCGCTGCGATCCTTTTAACGATGTCACAGTAAATATTTATGGCAGTGCCCAAATAAAAA
Organism: Drosophila virilis; assembly: GCF_030788295.1. NCBI lineage: Eukaryota > Metazoa > Arthropoda > Insecta > Diptera > Drosophilidae > Drosophila > Drosophila virilis. The sequence continues at coordinate 24,471,125 of NC_091544.1, forward strand.
ATGTCAAGCGAACAGCTTGGAGGCCAACCCAAGAGCCGCGTCTGCTTAGCTAGAAATTAGAGCAATTAGCTCTAGCCCTTGCTGTAGCCTGCAGTTAGTGCGCTGTTCATAAAAAGGCAACTAATCAGCGTTGACATGTTGGACATATATATGTATACATATATACAAATATATATATATTCAGTAAAAAAAAAAATGAAAGAAAATAAACACTTATTTATACGAAATATATATAATAATATACTGCTGATTGCTGCTGTGACCTTTTCTGTCTGCTCTGTGGCTACTGTGGGCGTGCTGGATGCAAGTTGTAGCTTGTAAACAATTTTCATTATCAGATGATTATGTAATTTATAGAGCCAGGAGCTACCTGTGCGCGCGTTCTTGATCTGCCCGAAGCGATAACCAGCGGGCGACGCGGCATGTGCAATGCCCCTGCCACACACAGATACACACATACACACACACACACACCAGTGCAGAGATACTTATTCTATGTTCAGCATAAATGTCAAAGGGCATTTAATGAAGTTATTTAACGCTGCGACCCAAAACCGAGGACAAGAGGCGGTCCCAAAGGCTACCGTTTGAGGACGAGGGCGTATTGAGACTGCGATCGAGTCTGGTGATCATAATCTGTGAAGTTTGGCCCGCTGTCTGGTTTGCATTGGGCCAAACTGGTTGGGCAATAAAACGCTTGCTATAACGAGCAACAAAATTTGTAACGATTCAATTTAAGGCTATGTACAAGCGTCGGCAAAAGATGAAATAGTCAAATAGACGCAAGTCCCCAATGGCAAGACCCCTCCCGCAGGCCCCAGCCGCTGCGGTGTGCACCCAACTGGCGGCAGTCGCAGACACGAAGCCGTTTTGTATGTTGGGCGCATGTTGGGACCTGGCAAGCGGTTCAATTCAATAAAATTTATGAAGACATGACTGGCAATTGTAGTCCCGACGTCGGCAACGAGCACAAGCCCAACCCAGCACTGCGCAGAGTTCGACGATCGAGTCCGCATCCTTTTCAAAACCGTTTGACGCCTACTTGCCCATTGAGGATACCTTGCAATAACAACAATAACAACAACAACCAAAAGCAACCATTTACAACTCAATTGAAGTAGCTGCTCAAATTTTTTACTTGACATTTTTCCGCAAATTTATCAAATTAATTAAGCGAAAAATTTTGTAGCCTGCCAAGGCGGTCTTTCACAAAAGGAAGCAACGGTCCTATCGTGTGCAACAATACGCGCACTGATTTTTTATACCTGTCTACACAGTTATGGGTGTGCCAGGACCATAAATATGACCGCGGGCGAGGCAAAGGATTTCAGCATTTGACCGGTGCTACAAGCAGCAAATACCATTGATATACTCTCTCCGATAATCGCCATATCGCAAGTGTTATCTATTGTCCCCGCTCGGCCCTCGGTGTGTGCTGTGTGTGGGAAACTTGTGCGTCTTTTGTTGCCGCAAATTGTCATAAAATTTCACATAAAAAACTAGTTACTTAGATAGTTAGGTAAGGCTTTCGGGTGGTCTGCCAGATATCGAATACATAGACCTATTTACATTTCTGAATAGTTGGCACGTAGAATTGCAAAGTTCGTTTTGTTTTAAAATTCTTCCCAGGTTGTCAAAACTGATTCTAAATTGGATATCTTACAGCGTGCCTCAATAAAGCAGGAGAAATTTAATTGTGTTAGCATTGACTTATTGATTTTAAATAAGATCTTTATTAGACACTGAATAATATTGTCATAACTGCACTTTTCCGAAATAGAAAAAATCGTAGAGCCCTAATTGTTTGTCACAGGTAAAAATACAAAATTTCTGTGAGTCCTATAAAAATAAATATGTATCCATGTTATTCCTGTGCAAAGTTATTTCAAATGAAAAGTAAAATGCTTACTAATGATTATATTGGATTTCACTGATCTCTGATGAAAATAAAATTAATAGCAATTAATATTTTGTTATCTATATAGCTTTTGCACATTTGGAACACTTATATTTAATGGGAATCGATTTGTGCTCTCTGAGCAAATTTAAAATAGTTAAAAATGGTTGCGCCTTTTTAGAGATAACGTCTTCGGTTTTGCTATGTATACACATTTGGTTGTCATATTAATGACCTGAAAATGTCATATAAATCAGACAATATATATATAACCTAGCCAAGAAAGCATTTTTTATAGTGTGGTAAAGAGAGGCGAAGAGGAGCTGCCGCAGTCCACTGTTACATGTTGCAAACTATAATAATTCAATGAATGAGATTGTATTACGACATATTACTTTATTTTTAAGATAAACGTGCATTCAACATTTTAAAAATTCACATCATAGATATTTGACAATTTTCAGTTATAGAAAGGCGAATTATTGTGTTGTATCCCAATAGATCGCCGTTGTTGATTCGGTGGAATCATAGCCCTTGGTCGTTAAGGGTGACTTACCACTCAAGCAATCATTTAATGCCTCGTAGGTTACGGACGTGTCCGTGACATATGCCTGCTCCGCATTGTTGATGCAAATGGTCTTTGTGCTTTCAATTTGCCTATAAAAGTTCTTGATTTCAAAACTTGTTTGGGTTGCGCTTGTCGAAATTGCGTACATCGATTTCGATTCATCAGCGCCCTTAAAAATATAATCCGCCATAGTCAAGATTCACTTAATATAGGGTCTCACGTAATGAGGTACTCACCACCTGGGCGAAGCACTCGAACGCCTCAACGTAGCCCACTATTGTGGAACAGTCGGCTATCAGATCACAGGAATACTTGCCACGGGATACAAGGGACTGACGTGGCTCTTGCCACTTGGAATCCTCCAAGGCGGTTTGCTCGGCGTACTCTGTGTTGCAATGGGTGTATCGGACCTCGTATTGTTGCGCAATGTTGTCCAGTCTTGGCCTATAGTGTTCAAAGCAAAGTGGAGCATTACTCGGGTTCTGTGCACTCAGCAGCTCCGACTGCTGCTTTAAGCGATGGATCTTGGGTATTTCCAGCTTTACAGCCGCAACCACGGCCAGGCCCAGGAGCAGCAATACACCGATTGTCGACGACATTTCAAAGCTCTGAGTTGACTTGAATCGGATTTGAAAATGCTTTGCTTTTTATAGGGCGCCGTTCTGGATATCAATGGCCGCAATCATATCGTTCGCAATTATTTCATGTTCGTCGAGTTGTTTTAGCCAAATTACATATTTTATCAGACATCCGTTGTTTATTTGCTATTAATTAGATTTTGGTTGCGCGTGCTGCCGAAGTTGTAGCAATTTCTTTTGTGTAATAAGAGAAATTGTTAGAGGCTTAACCTAATAATTGATTTCAATTAATTTGTAAGTAGCTGTGATTTTTCAGAGCTATTTGTTTTTATCGCCCGACCAAACGTAGAGTAGTAATTAAAACTGATATTGGAGTGAATTCATTGAAAACAACCGAGTGTAGTCTTGGGGAACACAGCAAAACATTAAGAAAATGATTTATAATTCATTTAATTAACCAATTAATTAACTTTGTATTTAAATGTTATATAATAATTAGGAGTGCAAGCAAATTATCGTATTAAAAGCCGTATTTTATACAAAATTGTCATCTACACAATTCATTTTATTTAATGTTATGGTAAGTAAATAATGCTTTGGTGCTGAATACCCTTCTTGGCTTGGTCCTGATTTCGGCACAGTGATTTTTTGTGCAACTCGAATGCATCTATTAAACAAATTTTGATATTTCCCAGCTAAGCACATTTTAATTTAGGCACATTTGATTATCGCTCTATTTTTTTTATTTATTTATTTATTTATTTATTTATTAATGGTCGACAAAACGAGTGTCTTCCTCATTATTCAAAATTGTATAATATAATTATATGCTAAAAGCCTAGTTAAAGGATACAATTTTCTAAATAGCATCACCGACCGATGGAGGTGTTTTATTTGCCAGTCCGGCCAGCTGTGCCCCTTTTCACAGCTAATTTTGTCAGTGACGCTATTAGAGCCTACATCTAAGCAGAAGGTTGTAAGTAGGAAAAAAGTGATCTCAAGTGAAATTAAAAATAATCTTAATTTGCTATATTAATAAAGAAAATACAATAAATAGGAAAAAAGAAAGTAAGAAAATTGTTAATAAAGTTAGCACTATTTGTCCTGAATGATTGACTGGCTGACTGATTGGTGATCCACGTACAGAACAAACCGATCGACCTCAAATAAAATTTCTAAGATCTTGCTCAAATTTATTTGAACACATTTTTTGGAATATCCATTTTTCCGGGTTGGAAATCTGATGGGCTGTGATGTTGCGGGCTTAAATTAGTTTCTTATAGCCTTAAATATTTGTGAAAATTCATGTGATACGTGTTTCACTTTTTTCGGAAAATATATTCTTCTAGGTTGATAAGCGCGGGTCAAACTTTGAACGAACGAAGTTTCGAGTGGAATCTCATTCGTCAAGATCTTAAGAAAACTCATTTAAGACTTGTTGTGCACTTTTTGAATAATGCATGTTCCTTCGATTAAAAATGCGAGTAAACAATTTTTTTAGGCGGAAGCTCTCAATTTCATCCGATAGATCTTCCATTTACCCTCAAATCCCTAAAGAAAAAGCTTAGCGAATTGCGATTACCGATTTAGTGAACTCCGCAACTCTAGTAAATTTGCGGCAACGGATCATCAGTTCGGATTTGTAATAATTTTTAATGCGCTGTCAATATGTAACATCTTTGCATTAGACATATGAATTTTTATTATTGAATGCATATTTATTATATTGAATTCTATTCATCATATGTTGACCAATCGGTAAAATCTGTTGTTGTGGACTCAGTGGATACTGGAATATTATCGTTGCCCAATAGGCAACTATTCAATAGGCCATAGACCTTAGACGTGTTCTCAACATAGTTCTTTTCCGCATTGCTAACGCAAACGTTCCTGGTAGTGTCAACTCGCGAATAGTCCGACTTGCTCTTGATAGCAGCATCCGTGGCGTTTGCAGAAATTGCATAAAAGATCTTGGCATCTTCAGCAGCCTAAAAATCAGAATTAATTATTATTAATTATATTAATAATAATGAAAACCCCTTACCGTAATTGAGGCACACTCGAACGCATTGTAGGCATTCGAGGCCAGATTGCATGCATATAAAGCGCTACAGGACTGGAATGCACTGGTCTCTATGCTCTCGCGGGCAGACTTATAGCAATTCTCAACCTGTTTGCTTGATGTTTCATAGGCGCTAATGCAGCTATCGTAGTCGACTTCGTACTGTACCGTTATTAGGTTCAATTTCGGATTGTAGTAACTGAAACATATGGTCGACGTGTCCTGATGTACTTCGGCCAGAACCAGGCTTTCGCTGTGGAGCTTCTGAATCTTCTCATTTGTTGTAAGGCTTAACGGCAGTCTGCGAGCTAACGTATAGCTGATACTGAGACCCAGCAGGAGCACAGATATTTTTAGAAACATCTTCACAAGGATATCGACCAGAGACCGTGTACCTGAGTCGATTTGGCGTACCAAAATAAGTTGTCAAACTCTCACAATTTCGGCTGTATTTATATTGATTCGATTCAGCACAATCTCTTAAAGCGTTCTATTATCTTTTAATTATTGATGTCAATGTCATCATAATACGAAACAACCTAACTCCTAAATCAACTGTGTTAATTTATAAACTGTATTTTTTTATCACTTTTTTCTGTTTTTATTTGTCTAACAAGCCAATGTGTTTTTACTGTAAAAAGCGCCGAGGAGGCATCGATAATATTAATGTAAGGTAGAGCAATAACCGTTTTAGACTGGTCCAGTTTATGTCAATGAAATTTTGATAAGAACGGTAACTAAAATATATACATACTTGGTATCTGTAGTATCTTATAAATAGACACATATACTTACACGCTCAATCTGTTTTTATATTAATCGTTATACCGATTACTATCGCTTCATTCTCGTTGCTCAGCAGATATTTTGCAGATATTTGAAGATAATAGTGAAGCTTATAAATTCGGAGTTTGATGAAAATTTCTTGGAAAACAGAACATTTTGAATTTGTTTTCGATCGATATTTCTGATGACAGCTATATCAATAAGTGTTATTGTTAAGATTTTGCAAGGAGAAGATATTCTGAAACTTCTTCTACCAACACTAAGTGCAACATATCAAAATTAAAAATTTAAATTAAAGGAACAGAATTTCGACATCGATTTTGATCGATTCTTTGGAAACACGCACGTTATCGATTATCAGAAACAAACAAGTATTGCGCGGAAGTACGAGGACCTTCGTACAAAATTTAAAGTCTCTAGCACTTATAGGTTCTCGGTTGCTGATCTAGAATATATATATATATATATTACAGCATCAGAAAGAGCCGATGAAAAGTACCAAGACGATAGCTTTAGTTCGCATAGAAGCAGACAGACGGACGGATGGGGTCGGAGATGTCTCCTACTACGTAACACATTTCATGACAATTTAAATACCCTCTACAAGGTATGATAATAGCAATAATAGTAAACATGTTTGAAATACTCTGTTAAATTCCAACAAATTTTAAATTAAGCAAAATATTTTTAATTAGTCAGTTCTAAATTAAATTGTAATAATATAATCAATTATAAGAATTTCATTATCAGCTTTCTATACAATTTTTTGAAAATAATTGATGTATAGGCGAGTTATACAACTGTTGTTTGTGATTCTGTGGTAGTTGTGATGATAATAGACGGATTTGAAGAAGGCTCGACAATATCGCCATTCAGGCATTTCTGGAGCTCAGCATACGTGCGGTCGGTATTTTCCCAATATACTCTTTCGGCATAGTTGGCGCAGAACTCGGCCACGGTGTCAGCGGCACGATACAGCTCCCTCACGATTCCGCCGTATTCACCGGCATCCGATGACAGAGTGAACAGTTTTTTGGAATATTCGGAGCCCTAGAGTAAGAGAGGTGAGTATGAGGATGTACTTCATGGGATTTCAGTTGACTCACTGTGCTTGCGAAGCAGTCAAAGGCATCAACATAGTGGACATTGCCATCACATTTCAGCAGTGCATCGCAGGTCTCCTTAGCTGTTGCGGTGAAGTTTTCACGAGGTTCGTAGTATTTTGCGTCTATCGCCTCGCACTCCGCCTTATACGTGTCCACACACTTGCCATAGTCAGCCTCGTACTGATCCGTAATGTCCTTCAAGATTGGCAAGTAGCGGTTAAAACAGTACTGGTTCAGTGCTGGGTTGCTTGAGCCCACTCCACGCGACATAAGCATAAAGTCCACTAGACTGCGATCGGAGTCGATCTTCGGCTTCAGCGGCATCAAGGCCAGGGCTGTTCCAATTGTTAGGAACAATGGTAACGCTTTGAACAACATTATTTCTCGAAGAGCTACTAACTGTGAATGTCTTTCCAAAGTGTCGCGGATTCTTTTTATTTGCCCCAAAAGAATATGGATTGCATGATTTATACTTTCCACCATTGGTCTAGATTGCATTTATGTTTATCAATACATTTTTTTTATTCTTATCTAGCCAACTTATCAATCTACACCTCATAACGATTGAATCATTCAAGGATGGTATTGTAAATATTAAAGTAAATTTAAAAAAAAAATCGAAATTCGACAGATAAATACTCTTTTGATTGATTCGTTTAGCTCCATCATAAAAAAAACTTAGAAACAAGGTAATAATGATATTGTGATTCATTCATCATTAGAAAGATTTTTTTATGAATTGTTTGTACAGGGTATTATGACATTGGGAAGTTGCATACGTATTTTCAACGTATATGACCTTATCTAAAGGTTTGCGAATATTATAGAAAGAGTTCCCCGACCAGGAAATTCTTACAACTTTCTCAGAACTTGTTATCAGGCGTTTCACCTTTCTGTTAAATTCTAAAAAAAAGTTCATTCTTGAAATTTGTTATCAGGCGGTCATTGAATTGCGTACATGAGTTGGATTGTAAATAAAACAAAAAAAGTACCAACTTAAGAAAATCACAAAAGATTATTGCAAATCAAAATTATTTCGAAATTATTATTTTTGTATTTATAAGATACTAGAGGAAATTACCCGTCGTTACGTGCTTTTGATTTAATAGTGCTAAAAACTAAACGAGCGAGTGGCGAACTCCGCCTCGCCCTACCCCCTAATCTTACCATCGAGGATCCCCGACTAGCACAAGGCTGCCTTTGCAAAGACGCCCACACGTATTGGCTGTGTTTCGTTGCTTCTTAGATTTGCGTCCGTAATTACCATTGATGTTTCAGTCCGATATGAATAATATTTTCGGAGCTTGAGCACCTAGTAGATCTCTGCAATATATACTGCTCAATGAAGGCAAAGGTCACCTTTTTCTTGTAATCAGAATTCCTCATTACACGAAAAAGTAAACATATTCTTTTACCTTCCTTGTAGACACTTGCCTTAAGGTCTTTCAGATAAGTGACAATAGTGAAGGTCGTTAATGCTGTGTTTGGTATAAACTATTTTGCAAAACTAATAAATGCCGCGTTTGGTTAAGATTTATTGATAATCCAAAAAATTGTCAACAGAAAAACCTATTTTTTGACCGATCGCTTATATGGCACCTATAAGATATAGTGTTCCGATGTTGATAGCATTATGCTTGAAAAATGTCAAGTTTGCTGCAGATTTATTAAAGAAACCCAACCGATTCTCTCCCAAAAACTGCATTTTCGGGCAATAGTTCCTATGGCAGCTGTATGCTATAGTGGTCCGACGGACGGCGGAGTGGGCTGCATCAACTCGGCTGTTGATGTTCATGTGGGATATTTATATTTCATGGGTTCGGAGATGTTTTCTTGTGTATCGAAATTATAATATCCTTTACAAGGGTATACAAATATATTGCGAATTAAAAATAAGTTTCGTAGTCATCTTTTTTATTTTTGGCTACTATTAATCTTCATTAGAAGATGCCACTCAACGGTCGTTTAACGGTCGTTCCCGCCCTTTTCATTAATATTACTTTTTCACCTACTTTCCTCCCGTGGAAAATTTAAATCTATCCGTACCATCTCTAACTTCACTCCTTACGAACACATGCGGATATCTTTGAAGTCCATCGAACGAGGAAACAAGAATTGATATCAACGTTTTCCGCCAACTTGTAGTGAGAATCTTGATTTCGAAAAATAAACCTTTCCTAATTCAACCTTTAACCAACAATTCCCGTCTTGCGTATTAAATATTCACTAAGAACCATGAAAACGAGTTTGAAGGTTATCAAAAAAGTTAAAAATTTTTGAATGAGGCGTTGATAATATTAATTTAAAGCAGAGCAATAACCGTTTTAGACTGGTCCAATTTATGGCCGTCTTACTTCCTTTGAGATTACATTTTACTATCTTTTAACATATCCTTAAGTATCGTTATCGAATACTCCACTCCACATATTATATAAGAAAATTTAAATTAAAAAAACAGAATTTCGACATCGAAACCCTCTACAGGGTATAATAATAGCAATAATAATTAACATATACAAACTTTAGGTTCGAAATACTCTGTACAATTCAAACAAATTTTAAATAAGGTTCAATTTTTTTAATTAGTCATGTTCTAATTTAAACTGCAATAATAATATCAACTATAGGAATTTCATGATCAGCTTTATATAAAATTTTTTTCAAATAATTGATGTATATGCGCATTATACAGTAGTTGCATCTGTTTCTGCGGTGGTTGTGATGGTAGTGGACGGCGTTGAAGAAGGCTCGACGATGTCGCCATTCAGGCATTTCTGGAGCTCAGCATACGTGCGGTCGGTATTTTCCCAATAAACTCTTTCGGCATAGTTGGCGCAGAACTCGGCCACGGTGTCAGCGGCACGATACAGCTCCCTCACGATTCCGCCGTATTCACCGGCATCCGATGACAGAGTGAACAGTTTTTTGGAATATTCGGAGCCCTAGAGTAAGAGAGGTGAGTATGAGGATGTACTTCATGGGATTTCAGTTGACTCACTGTGCTTGCGAAGCAGTCAAAGGCATCAACATAGTGGACATTGCCATCACATTTCAGCAGAGCATCGCAGGTCTCCTTAGCTGTTGCGGTGAAGTTTTCACGAGGTTCGTAGTATTTTGCGTCTATTGCCTCGCACTCCGCCTTATACGTGTCCACACACTTGCCATAGTCAGCCTCGTACTGATCCGTAATGTCCTTCAAGATTGGCAAGTAGCGGTTAAAGCAGTACTGGTTCAGTGCTGGGTTGCTTGAGCCCACTCCACGCGACATAAGCATAAAGTCCACTAGACTGCGATCGGATTCGATCTTCGGCTTCAGCGGCATCAAGGCCAGGGCTGTGCCAATTGTTAGGAACAATGGTAACGCTTTGAACAACATTATTCCTCGAAGAGTTACTAACTGTTTATGGCTTTCCAAAGTGGCGCGGACTGCTTTTTATTTGCCTTCCACCAAGACATATTCTTGCCATGTTGTATACTTTTTACCATTGTTCGAGATTGCATTTGCTTATCAACTCGAAACATGTATGTAGGTAGATTGCAACACTTGCTTACCCCTGTGATATCAGCGCATATGCTGCTCGCCATATTTCTTCGCAGATATTTCATTTCCGGTTTTCTCTGCCTCCAGAAAGTGCGTGAAATATATATGTTTGGATCGATATTTAAAAGAGCTAATCGGGAGTCTATATAGAATTTTAATTCACTCCCGACTGCAGAATAGACTAATACAAAAGAATATTTGTCCGTGTAATAATAAATTGTAATTTGCGCCATTTCCCAAACACCGTGGCGCCACCTTTGGGCTAGTAGGACGTACTAGATGTTTAAGCGATATATCGATAGTTACGTACAGAGCTGCTGCTGCCAACATTTTATTTTTTCATTATTTTTGATGCATCGCTTGCCTTGCCATGATAGACGAGAGCAATAAACGATTTTGATAATTTCCTTTAAAATGCGCGGTTACACTTATAACAAAATGCTCTCTTTCAGGGTATTTGTAGAAGTGCCCATTGCTAGGCAAGAGTTATTTTAGTTATGAGGTTTTTGCGAACACAAGCTATAAAATAAAAACGTGCACTTTCAAATATATTTCAGCTGAATGTTAGATTCGGCTGTAGCTCTTAAATAAGGATCAAAAGTTGGAACACTTGTAATGTTAAAAGGTCGCATGTCAATTTCAATTTCTTATAAACTTCTTCTCAGTGTATTTAGAATAATAGCATTTGATACAATAATAATCATTTAAAATAGAAGTATCGAGTACTTACTTGTATAAAGTGAAATTAGTACATCACTATTAAACGATATATCGATGCTCTTTAGATAGAGATTATCGATAGAATTATATATCATATTCGTGGTTGTTTTTTTTTTCTGATCAAAACATATATTTATTTTGCGTTACAAAAAAATTGCATTCACAAGATTCGATCCTGATTAACTGGCGGCCTACTAGTGATTTTCGTTCGGTGACGCACAAATCAAACAAAGAAAATTTTCGTCAAGCTACAAAGAAATACGAACACACACACATATATATATATATATATATATACATATACAATATCAAAGTAAGTGCAAGCGAAAAATCGGTAACGAAAAATCCAAAAATTGTGAGGTGAAATATAATATGTGCGTTTTCAACTGTTTAATATCGTCATATTCATGCTGTGAAATTTGCTATCGTGTAAAAGAATAGAAAGGGGCGTGAGCATGGTTATGAAATTTAATAATTTCATTATATGGTTCTCCTCGTGTGGCACTCACTTAGTGATGCGCACTGTCCGAACTGTAACTATGAAATACCAGTTGGGACTGAGAAGCGCGATACTGAGTTCTGCGATGAGATCGTGGATACTCAATTTCAATGTAGAGCTTCAGAAACATCGATGTTTCAAAGCAATAATTATTCAATTGAAAGGTGGTAAAATGATTTGCATTTAAAAATATTCAAGTACAAAGTTGTAAAATCATCAATGATTTTAATAGAAATCCATGACACTTTTGGAATATTGTTGAAACAGTGTATCATTTTGATGTAAACAATGCAATGCGCGCCCATTTTGCTCATTTAGACGCGTTGTTGCGCGCCTAAAACCAGGAGTATTTAATTGACATCGCTAAACTAAAGGGAACAAATATTAAGGGCAGCAACAAGTACATATTTTGAAGCTAACGCCTACGCTGAGCTGTAGCTAAAAGGCGTGTGGGCGTGTTAGTTCGGACAGGGCTAAATTTAGCGCCGAGCCCGCGTCCTTGATAAATCGATGGGCAAAACGAAGAAAGAGCAAGCGGCGGTAACACTAACCACAGAAACAACAACCAGAACAACTTAATAAAAAAAGAGCGCTGTTGCATTCGTTTGTCGTCGAATGTAGGCGGTTAAAGGCTCTATTCGCATCCTTGATTCCGTTTGCTTGTGTGTATGTGTGATACTGTGCTTGTGCGAGTGTGTCGGGTGTCTGGCATTTATAGATTTTTGCATGCCGCTCAGCAAATTGTTTCGACTCATCAGTCTTTCTCCCCCTCCTCACAGCAACAAAAGTCACAGGCGCGACTGGCCCGAAAGTAATTCTATAAAGTACACACACATTATGTTCAATAGATATGGGAGGATTCCTGGATAAGCCGAAAACAGCAAAGCATAATGAACAAGGCGAAGGCAATAAGCTGCTCTTTGGCGTCAGCTCGATGCAGGGCTGGCGCTGTGAGATGGAGGACGCGTATTATGCTCAAGCCCGTCTAGGCAATGCATTGGAGGAGTGGAGCTTTTTTGCGGTATTTGATGGCCATGCGGGCTGCAAAGTATCGGAGCACTGTGCCAAGCATTTGCTAGACAGTATCATTACCACAGAGGAGTTCAAGAACGGCGACCATGTGAAGGGTATACGTACCGGTTTCCTGCGCATTGACGAGGTGATGCGACAACTGCCCGAGTTTACCCAAGAGGAAGAGAAGTGCGGCGGCACTACAGCTGTCTGTGCATTCATCAGCTCAACGCAGGTGTATATAGCCAATTGCGGGGATTCGCGTGCGGTGTTGTGTCGCCAGGGCGTTCCGGTGTTTGCCACCCAGGATCACAAGCCCATTTTGCCGGAAGAAAAGGAGCGTATTCACAATGCTGGCGGCAGTGTAATGATAAAGCGTGTCAATGGAACACTGGCCGTGTCGCGTGCTCTTGGCGACTATGACTTTAAGAATGTGAAGGAGAAAGGGCAGTGCGAGCAGTTGGTCTCACCGGAACCGGAAATCTTTTGCCAAAGCCGCCAGGACACCGACGAGTTCTTAGTACTCGCCTGTGACGGCATCTGGGATGTCATGAGCAACGAGGATGTATGCAGTTTCATATACTCGAGGCTGAAAGTGACCACCGACCTGGTAAACATTGCCAATCAGGTGGTCGACACCTGTTTGCACAAGGTACAGTATGATCCTAATTGTTAACATAATAAATCTGTTAATTTGTTTCTTTTTTTTTTTGGAATCACAGGGTAGTCGTGATAACATGAGCATCATAATAATTGCTTTCCCCGGAGCACCAAAGCCAACTGAAGAAGCGAAAGAGGCTGAGCGACGGTTGGAGAAACAAATTGAGAAGATCGCAAGAGGTTGTCTAAGTCGTCTACTCTGTTTATAACTAATCGTAAAAGTAACGATAGTAGTAACACAATTGTGTTTATGTCTGAGTGCTATCGACTTTCCACCTTCGATGCGCTAAACTACCTGATATAGGCGACTAGAAAGCGAATACATTGTACCTTACTTAATGCAAAGATAGGCCCAATCAATGGTTGGCATAGATTAGTAGGTCACCTTAATACAAACGAATTCGTATTAGTTAAATAGCTAGATAATTGAACTGATCCAATCCGCAATGCAAGCACACTTGCCACAAAATTTTCTGCCACGTAGCACCCGTAAGGAAAACTCGAAAACCAAAAACAAAAAAATTGCTATTACCATTGCCAATACCAGTCAGTACATAAGTATACGTTTACAACTATACGTACTTAGCTCTATGCATCTCCTATTGATAATGCATAGTAAATACCTGTATACATTGCGTGTTAGTTTGTCATATCTATTACCTCCGCTAGCTGTGCGTGTGGCTGAGTGACTGATCGTGTGTGTGTGTGTGTGTAACAGTATTATTTATTTACTATACCTGTGTTTTAATGCGTTTGTGAGCTACTGCCACTGCCAGAGTTTTAAGTGTAGCTGAAGAACCCGAAATCCCTGCCCATTTAGACACAGTATATCATGTGCATATTTATAGTAACATATTGTAGTACCATAAGTTTATTAATAATTATCGATACTCCCTCCCCTTAACATTTGTAGTTGGGGCCCCTTCAGCCAGTGTACATATGCTTGTATATAAACCTTTGACTAAATACTCAATCATGCTTTAAAAAAAGAATACCTTACGCATATTTGATAAACATTTTAGTGAAATTCTATCAAAATCAAGTATAATTAAAGCAGACATAGTCATAGTTCATTAGGACATTTGCAAAGTCAAATTAAACTTCGACATTACAGTGCAGATATGAAAAGTAATGAAACAAGTAATAGCACCATAAAAAAAATTGACATGCATGTACTAACGATTGTTGTTGAATTGAGGGAATTGATTTAGATGAGTCATTAACTTATAACTGCGCTAAGTTCAAGCTCAAGTATTAGTCTTATAGGATATTTAGAATTTTTTCTAGTGCGTTTGCGCGGTTGATCTTAGGTAGCTCACAGTATTCATAACACCAAAGTGAATTTTAAAAAACGTCCTTACGACAATGTTTCGGTACAGACGTCAGCTTTATATACATATACGAAGTAGATGATTACTTTATGTAAATGGAATTCTTTATGGTTTACCATTAACTAAAAAAAACAAAACGAACCACAAGTTATTGCAATTAGTCATATTTACAAAAATTTAGTATAAAGTACAACAAAAGACAAAGCTAGTCAAATCAAATGTCCAGAAAAATTACTTAGCCTAGGGTAAAGATATTTATTGCTAAGCCTTAGGTCATCTGTATATGTATCGGATAAAACCAAAAAGATAAAAAAAAATATGAAAGAAAGAAAGACGTGAAAAATATTGTAAACCTTATGCTCACCAATTGTTGTGCTTGTTGTCATCGTATACAATTTACTTTAAAATGTTGAATTTAGAAGTGCAATTGATGCGGCGCAGCGAAGCTAATCAGAATCAGTTCGAACATCTCTTCGATATACTGAGAACATTTGTACCTAAGTACTATAGCAATCATTCATATTTGAAATCGCTTGCTCAAGCAGCGGCGTTTATATAGCTAATAATAATAATAGAATATCAAGACAACTATATAAATACGTTTCTTTTTCGCTGCTAAGAAAAAATATAACTTGAAATGAAAGATTCGAAAACCAATCAACCAAAGGTGTTTGTTTGCTGTGTTATTCAGTTTTCAGTTTACATTCGATAAACACTTGCTGCTTTTCACGCCCTTTCCTTCAAAACGCAACGCAATCAAAACAACAACTCACCAAATTCATGTGATGAAAACACAATTTTATTTATCGTTTTATTCGTTTACACATTATGCAGCATTTTTAATTGATAAACTTTCATTTATTAATTTAGAAAATTGATTTAGTTAACTTTCTTTAGCTGTTGTTCTTGGTTTGTTTGTTTGTTTGTTTGTTTGTTTAAAGGATCAGTCGCAATTAATGACTAATGATTTCTTTCAAGTATTCTTTCTAAGATAAATTTGTCAAAGTAAATTTAGCAACGCGCTATTCTTGTTTTGTTATCGTTGATCGCGCATCGTGATATAAATCGCACTCTTAATGTACACAATCACCATGAAAATGGGCGTGTCAAGTCAATGCCAGAAAACAGAAAGCCATACAAATTATGTGAAGAGTGAGCATAAGGTAAGGCACATAGATCCCACAACACACAAATGAAAAGTATATGATATATGCATGCTCTTAAGATAAAACAAGTTATTATATAAATGTTATCCAATCACTTTTACAATTCGATATGTTCAAATGTTTGTTGTACACTGAATGCTGTAAACAGTTTTCTTATAAACAATACCCAATGCAACGATTATCAAAAAGGGGGCCAGGCAGAGCACTGCCACTCTTCTTTTTTTTTTTAGTGTACTCCCCTTTGACCTTTTAAAGACCGATTTTTTGCGACACCACATTTGTTGTATTATTTAAGATTACGCTAACAAAACAGGTCAATGGAATTCAAAAGCAGACATTCTTCTTGTCTTGTATGTTTATCTGATAATATCACATTCGATTGACCTGTATTAATTAGTCAAGCCTCACGTTAAGTTTGTTGATCTCAATTTTTGCCGGCTCTGGCTGTTGCAACATATTTCGTATTCTATTTTTGATCAATTGTGAATTTGCTTTTGCGT
The DNA here is from genome assembly GCF_030788295.1 of Drosophila virilis. Taxonomy (NCBI): domain Eukaryota; kingdom Metazoa; phylum Arthropoda; class Insecta; order Diptera; family Drosophilidae; genus Drosophila; species Drosophila virilis. The sequence continues at coordinate 24,487,550 of NC_091544.1, forward strand.
AGCTTTAATATGTATATAAATAATTCGTATATAATTGTACATACAAACTCTTTTAACATGAGTATTACTTTTAAGTTCGATGCACTGAATGTACCCAACTACTACATAATCATTTGCTTATTTCTGGCATTCTTACAGAGGAGATCGAGAGTAATCAGATCACAGATTATGTGGAGCTATTAAAGTGTCTACAAGACAAAGGTGACATTCTAGGTCTTCCACCCGGCGGCGGATTGCAGTCCAAGTATGTATAACTGGGAAAGGAAGTCTGAAGATTTTTGTACAAATTAATTTATACATAAATAATTATGTTTTCAGATATCACGTTATCGAGCGCACATTCAAGGAGGTTTTTCCAGATAGTCCATGTGAAGTACGAAACATTTTTTACAACATTTAAAAATTAAATTTTCTGATTACGCTGCGTATTTTACTGATGCTTATTGATTTTGATTATGCTTTTAAGTTCACATTTAGCTTTCTTATTATCTAGATTCATTAACATTTTTGCTTTTTCTTGCTTAGCTATCAGATTATTTCACTTTTATCACCTTTATCATTTGAACTAAAACTATAATTGTTAATTCTAACAATCAGGCTGCATCCCAACTAATTCTTGATTAACAAATCGAAAGCTCTTTACGAATTCTCTTTCTTTTATTTCTAGCTGTATGCATATGATGAGCTATGAATTTTTTAATGCTAAATATTGTTCATTTCTAAATCAACAACAACAACCAAAACAACCAACCAACCAACAAGAGAACAAATGAAACTAAAACCTTAAAATCCGTATGCTCTAACTGTAAGGCGAACTCCATTTTTGTCGTTTGCGTCTCTTCGTTTTAACATAGATAAAGAACATATTGTAAGATTTGCAGCACGAAAAAAGGCAAAACTTAATAATTAAACAGGCACTCGCATGTTCGCTCTGCTCTACCCCGCATGCTCATCCAAACAAAACAAAAAAAAAAAACAATATTAATAAATATATTAATGATTATAATTGTAAAACAACAACTCCACAACCTTTCCACTTTACCACTTCTCATATAAGCCCTCGTCCTAGCTGTGCTTCTCTTTGATCAACTGTTTCCAAACCGTTAATAATTTGTCCTTTTCGTTATTCTTGCAGAGTCCAACGCATTAAATTGCGAAACAGTCAACAAATGCAACAACAAAAATAATTTAACAATAATACCAGAAACAACAAAAAAAAAAAACACACACACACAACACACACCACAAATGTACACTCCACACACACACATAAAGTACACCAAAACCGTTTTCTACTTTGATAAAAAACTAAAAAACCTACTAATAATATAAAAACCCATTATTTTATAGTTCAAATGAAAGCCAGTCCTAAACACAACTAGATGAACCTTGTATTACGTAGATCTTATTTAGATCGTACTTATAGAAAGGAGCGAACTTAAGCAGACCTCAGAGCTAAAAACCGATACCACAAAATAGAATCGAATCAAACAGGGTTTGGCTGAAAGCCAACACAATATTTCACACGCTGACAACTTTCCTTATCTAACTACCTACATACTACAATTGTTACTAGAGATACAAATACAAGTATAGATACAATAGCGATACCATATGGATAACTCCATGTTAGTCAGTGGTCATCTAAACTTTCCGTGTCACCTCATACTTATTATGAATTCAGAAGAACTGTTGACTCGCCTTTGTTTCCCGCCTCCGAACTGTATAGAAAGTTCAGCTGTGTAAAAAATTTACCAAAAAAAAAAACGAAAAAAAAAAATCAATACAAATACTATTTTTTCCATGTCTTAGAAAGTCGCTCGGAAGGTGTCTGTACAAGAAGTTTTTTATTTAAATTTTCAAACTGTGTATTAATATACTATTGATTCCGAACCGAAGCGGACTTTTGAAAGCTGTATAATGTTTGTTACTGAAGGATCATTTTTGTTCATTATTTTTATATATGTATATGAAGATACCCAATTTAAAAACAAAAAAACAAAAAAATAAGTAAAAAAGAAAAACTGTAATGGAAAAGAAAAACTATTATTTTGTAAGAAATGTGCAAAATGGAATATTAAGAAACTTAAAGCAAAACAAAAAAGAAATAACTCCCAAGTTTGTAGTAAATGTTAAAAAAAAGAAATCATTTGAAATTATTCATGTTATTTAGTCGGAGTTAAGCTGCACAGTGTACCAGTCGTATCACTTCCAAACACGACAAGTGTTGTCCTTGGAGGCAGTTAATATTGCATCCCCCGCATAACTGTAGGCACAACTAAATACCTCCGACTCATGACCGCTCAGAACCTGGGAGCACTGCCCCGTCTTAGTCAGCCATAGGCGTGCCGTGTTGTCCGCCGAGGCAGTGAGGAGCATGCAACCACTAGGACTGAAACACACCTTGTTCACTTCATCGCTGTGGCCGGCCATAAGGGACAGCATCTCGAACGGCTCCAGGCTCCAAACACGCGCTGTGCAGTCACTGCTGCAGGTGGACAGTTTTTTGCCAGCCGCGTCGAAGCTCAAGTCGAGCACTTCATCGCTGTGCGTGGATACCAAATGCAGCTCCTGGTCCAGGCGACGCAAATCCCAAATGCGTGCAGTGCGGTCCAGGCTGCCGGTGGCAACCAATGAGCTGCTGAAATTCCAAACACAGTTGGACAATTCTGCAGTGTGTCCGCGCAGTTGATGACAGTGGCTGCGGAGTCGGGACAGTGCAATTGGTAGCAATATAACATTGATTATGTTAATCTTTAACTCGCCTCTGACTGCGCGTATCCCAAATTGCAGCTGTGTGATCAAACGAGCCCGTCAGCAAGAGCTGGCCGTCGCGAGAGTATCGTGCCGATATCACCTCGGCGCCGTGGTGGCTCAACTGCTGCAGCTCCTGCGCGGTTTCCGCGTCGAAGATGCGTGCCGTTTCGTCAATAGAGGCCGTTGCAACGTCCTGGTCATGCACAGGATTAAATTCGGCAGCCACCACTTCAGCTGTGTGGCCATACAGCGTGAACTGGCACTGCCCGCTGCTTGCGGACCAAATCTTGGCAGTGCCATCAAAAGAGCCCGTGATGATCTTGTCGCTAAACAACCCGCAAGTATTATGCACCATTTAATAGTTTCACTACAACTTACAACTTACCAGCGCGGCACGTTGAAGCCCACTGAGAACACCACATTGTCATGGCCGGTGAGCATATGCTGCAGCTGACCGGTGCTGGTGTTGATCACATGGCAGGTGCGATCGTAACTGCCCGTCAAGCAGCGCTCACCGCTGCGATCAAAGCACACGTTGGTCAGCGGCAGTATGTGCGAAGTGTACGATTTATGCAGATAGAACTTCTTTTTAATCGGTTCGTTTAATTTGGCTTGTAGCTTGACTATTGCCTGCTTCAGTGCGCTGAACATGTCCTGGGAGCTGGAGGCTTTGGAATTGGCGGGCAGGCAGAATGTGGAATTATCTGCAGCAACGTCTCCCTGGCCACGCTCCGATTCAATCGCCTCCAGTTCCTGGACCATTACGCTATCTGCTAGCTCCTCCACATTTGTTCTGTTATAAATTGAATTTTTGATGGGGACACGCTGCATAATTTTGGCTACTTACTTGATATCCAAGTCGAGTAAATCAAAATGTCGTAGCCGTTCACCGCCCGTAGCTGTTCCATAGCTCAATGCCAAACCTATTTAAATATAGTATAGCATTAAATTGTTGAACAGAACGCAGATTGCTTTAGATTCACCTGGCGGATAGTAGCGCAGAAAAATTTTACTGGCGCTCATTTCGCAGCTGTTGTCTTCGAGGCCAATGTCGAAATTCCTTTAGCGGGACGACTCGCTTGCGAGTATGAGTTTCGCATGCTGACCTGCTTTAATTTGTTGCGCGTTGCCTTGTCAGCCCCGTCAATGGCGAAGCCAATGACATGCAATGTCGACTAGTTTGGTCGATTCTCTAGGTTGTAAGTCTGGGTCGTTACGTGGATAAGACTAGCTTTGCAGTGCAGTGTAGTACGCAAACATTTTCCTTAATGTTGCTGTTTTTTTCTGCTTTGTTCCTCAATGAAACCAAATTTATTTGGTGGAGTCAGTTCTGTAAGGCATTGACCTTAACAGAATACTTATAGCGGAATTTAAAATGTATAACCTTGGCTTAAATACCGATACACTCGAATGTCTTTATAACTATTTCTATTTGATTTTCCGCCCTTGTAATAAAGCTTTGATGTGCTAACTAAAGCTTTCTCGAAAACCTCTTAACCTGTTAAAGCTCATTCGCCCTGCTAGTCCAGGTGTGTGAAAAATGGCCGTATAAAAACAAAATGGCCGTCAGGTGTCGCCTACGATGTGGTTTGTGTACTCGATAGCTTGTAAAATTTCTTGTTGCCTTAAACATGACGTACATCTTCAATATTATGCTTTATATTGAGTTATCGTCTAAATATAAGATATTTTTAAAGTTGACATTTAATTGAATTCAGTATATTTTTCTATAGTTTGTGCGCGAGTTCCCAAAACGATTTTGGCCCTGGGTGACCATAAAACGCGTTTGTAACCACACACATTTTTTTTCGGCTGTTAATATCTATAAAACCTAATTAGCTTGTTTAATTCTATTGGTCCCAAACGCCAATTGATGCCAGCACCTGTTTACATTAACATATGTAATACACATATACATATATACAATACAGTAATATTTCGACACCAAACACACAGCCAGAGGTGGCCACTGGCAGCGGCAATAAAGGCAATTAGATTGTCTTACCTTGCTCGTGCCTCGTTTCGACATTTTCACTAATTTAATTTGCTCGGTAATCACTGAGACGTGGGCGGCTTGGCGCGGGCAAGACGGCAATGTCCATTAGGCTAATACATGAACGCAGATAGCAAGAGATGAATAGGGTGTGCGAGAGGGGGGGACGACAACAAAATGACCATAGCCAATAATGATAACGAATTATTAGATACTTATTATCACACCCAATTTTGTATCAGTGAACAAAACTGAAACGGACAGTCCGGTGCGCACAATGGCTAAACAAAGGAAGATATTTGGAAAAATAAAACGCAACAAAAATTGCTTATTTATAATGAAGCATTTCATTGATTTTGGTTCAACGAGCAGTCGACAATATAAAAACAAAAGCCAGATGCTGAATGCATAAACCTGGAACAGCGATTCATTACAAGGGCAGGCAGCATTGTTATTTCTGTACGAGAACAGCAGCAACAGCTGTTGCCACGGATCATGTCTTTATTTAGCAACTTTTTTCCTTATGACATATGTTAGTTGTTGGCGAAAGCGGATACGGAAGTTGTGCGGAAAATGACCGACACGCTGAAAGCCAGTGGCAACGAAATGCGGAATGCAAATGAAATCAATTTAAAATCTCATAAAACGCTCTCGCAAACAAAGCAAAGCAAATCCACAGCCTTAGCAGGCAGGCATTGAACATCATGCGGATTTAAATTTATGCTCAATAAATTTTTGTTGATTTCCGGCAAGCCCGCAGCCTGCCATCACTTGAGCTGTGCGTGTGTGGATGAGTAACAAAAATGCGGCGCTGCATAAATTAAAGACACACGCGCACACCTACCCACACACAGACACATACTGAATGTTACCTTTATCCTCGAAAATTATTATTGCCGATATTTTATGAGTGTTTTTTCGACAGCTTGTGGCCCATCTTCGAGCTGGGTCACCCATCCTCCCGACTGCTGGTATACGTTGGTTAAGCAAATTATGCTTAAATGGCAGAAACTTTTTCGGGCCGATAGAGAAGGACCCCCAGGCTTAAACGTAGATTTCTGACTAAGACCCGGTATGGTACATCAGCAGATTTTCAGCTTTTATTTTTAAAGATAGCACCTCATCCTCAGTTTTCCTATACCCTGTACAATTGGTTATGCCGACAGCGTATGAGTCAACCAGAATCTTAGGTAAACCTTGCAGGTTCAATCTATATCCAATAAGTGAGTTGGCGCTTGCTGCTATTTTATTTCTTCTGCAGATACACCAAATGTCTAAGGACCGTCCAGAAATACTCTTTACTTACTTCAGCATATCCTCGAAATATTTTTAGCTAGACCACCGCGCAAATTGGTGATGTAGTGTGTATAACTGGAGAAACATACGCTTGATGTCCTCGTAATTACATTTTACACAGCTTGGCAAACTTGCTGGCCCGCGGGCTTTGAGCGAGTGCATCGAACGGGCCAATTCAATTGCACTCCTCTTCACTGCCCAGTGATTCTGATTTGCAATTGGGTTTTTTCATAATAAATATTTTTGGTCTTTTTATACCCTGAAACCATTGAAAATGGGTAAAAAGTGTGTATGTATTTGTGCAAATTTATGTAATATATATATTCATATATATTCAATTGACTTTTTGAAATGTACAAATATTCTATAGCGTAAGATCTACTGTAGTAAATTTCATCAAGATAGTATTGTTTCCTGTGCTGCCATTTAATTCTGTGTTACTATTCTCCCCTAGTCGGGAGCACCCGACTAGAACCTCTTGTTTACATTTTTCATTTTGATTAGCAAATATGTTTCCCTTGAAATAAATCAATACGTATTTTATGTTTATCCCTTTCTTAAGTGTTGAAATTAGTTTCCATATGCAAAATTAATATTACTTTTATACCTATATGAATGCTCACATAACTGGACATCTCAAGTTGACAAGAATCTGATGCTGGCGGGTTGTCTGCCGTCCATTATTCACGGCATATTTTTTGGGAGAGTCGTTCAACAGCTTATGACTTTGATAAATTAAATTGGGCATGGCCGGCTGAAAGCACGCGCATACATTTAAATTTACCCATACCCCCATGGATGAACATACAAATTTACTTATGAAGGCGCCTTCTATGGCTGCAATTCATGAAAAGTTTAAGCTCAAGATTGGCGCAGTATTAAATCCTTAAAGCCGTTTATGCGATTGTCCATAATGCAGACACATCGAAATGTTATAAAGTTTAATATCAGATCTCGGACTTAAAGCGTCCCTGTCAGACCTGGACCCTTCCACAGTCGCGCCAAAGGAGTATGTGTGTTTTTTAAGGTCTGCTCTAAGCTTTATTAACCGGGAACAGCAGCAGCCACCGCAGGAGCAGAAAGGAAGGTAGCACAGCAGCAACACTTTGTGCGGCTTTGTGGCCACATCAAGTATACGCACCATAAATCAGAGCAACGACCAAAACCGCTCGCAACATGCCCAATGACGTATTGAATGCATTAAACTCTGTCTTAAATTGCGTACCGGCCGTTTGCCATAAGTTTAAGTGGTGCTTAAAATGAATTATGCATTGCCAGCGTTATTATATATGAGTTCATTTATGCGCATGTATGCCTAAACACACATTACGGACCCGATTGGGCGTACATTATAGCAGAGATTGTTGCCGTGGTTTAGATCTATTTGATTATCATGTACATTGCTTTGTCCGAATGTCTGAAATGCAAAATATTTTGTATGTATTTGAAGTTGACGCTTGTGGATAACTTCTATTAACAGATGCTATCTACTATACTATCTTTCCTTTAAATATTATTTTTGTGTTTTGGCATACTCTTTAACGTTATATTTTCTTCTTTTTTTACAGCGCGAAGCAATTACATTTTTTGTACCCATTTAATTACATTCCAAACACATTTGGCATATTTTTAAAATATTTGCATAATTCACATTGGACTTAGGTAAGTGGATTTTATTATGTTATTTTTAATGATTCATTCAAAATGTTGCCAAGGTTCAAGCCGCTTAGAACACATGACACACTTATTGTGTGGCTAACTGATTGCTTTCATGAAAAATTCACTTAATGTCCTTTCAGGGTATGAAAAGCAAAATGTGCGTAAAATTTATGCAAACAAGTGCCAAATATAGTGAATCAACTCATGTGCTCATATGCATATGTGTGGGTGAGTGTGTTTTGTATGCATGGGTATATTTTTGTTTGCTTGGAAAATGGGTATTCTGAATATTTAAATGCAGTTTGGCTACGGCTTAGGGCCTTAAACTACATGGGTTAAGCATTCTCTTAATCGATTTGAAGCATCGATGTGTTCTAAGAAATCGCTCATAATAAAGGTATTTCATTTCAACAGAATGCGGCACAAGCAGTTAAAACAGTTCATTAACATTCGTTAATTAATAGTTTATAGTGTAAAAAATGTATTTATTTATTTAAAATAATTTATAAAACGTACACGTTCAATTGATATCTATTTAAACATTTTTGTCATTTTACCTGTCACATCCTTCTATTAAATTCGAAACTCAATATATTTATGCACATCAATTAAAAATAGGGTTAGCAAGGGCACATAAGTTTGGACATTGATGAAGAACTTTTACACTGTTGCTCTAACTTTGTGCACAAATATGGAGGCATGTGCATGTGTGGCGGTGTGGGTGTGGGTGTGGGTGAGTGGCTGAGTAAATGTGTACATGCATGTGGTTGTGTAAATGCGTTGTTGTGGGCACGCCTGTGCAGTTGGTGGTGCGTTTGCCACTAATTAAATGAAATCAGCAAATTAAGTAGTAAAAATTGTACAGCTAACCAAATGATTTATTTTGTTTAGCTTTTGCGATACTTAAACAAAGTAAATGCCAACCAAAATAAAACAAACACAACTCGGTCGTAGTTTCATGCCTGGGCTGTCTAGCAGCAGGCCGGAAGCAAAGAAGGCATGCTTGGACGGTCTTTTTAGTAATAAAAATTTGTATAGCTAAAATATAAATTTAATTAACATTAATTGCCCTCATATTACTCATTCGCACCTGCGTCGGCGAGCGTAGCTATATGAAATTGTTAACTGCATATTACGTATTGACTTGGGGTCAAAGTTGAATATTGTTGCTGTTGTTGTTGTTGTTGTCGCTGTTATTGCTGGCACGAGTTTTGCACACTTGTGTTTATGGTCAAAGTTTTTGGTTTGGCCAAAAAGGCGAGAACTTCTCTCAGCCAGTGAGCACAACATTTTGAGAACTTGTGATTTCTGACTCGTGATTCAATGAAATCTTTTGAACCGCAATGAACTTCGCCAACAATACTGCTGCTGCTGCGTTCCGTGGTAGTTGCTTGCTCTGCATTGCAGTGCAAGTCAATTAAAATTTATTACACATACGCGCCGTTGTAGGGCATTGGACTGGGAAATAATGGGAGGCGCAAAGTCCAGCTGCAGAAACGGTTCCTGTTCAGTTTCAATTTGTTTAATGGGTCACTTGGGCGTGCGGGCCAAAAGTTTTCATGAGCTGGCGAACAAGCCATAAAAGTAAATAGCCAGCGACGATGACGACAACGAAGACGACGACTGTGGAGCCTCTGCTCAGTCGACTAGGCAACCACAGAAGCGCACGCGACCGCGCACCTGTACGTTAATGTGCGGCTTGCAGCATGGTTCCACGGTTCTCTTTTCAGTCATGCCAATCACATAGCATATGTACGCACATACACATATATAATCGCGAAATGTAGACATAGTTGGCTTTCGTACAAAATGATATTTGAGTTAGATAATCGCGGTAATCCAATGATATCGCTCACACAGACACACAGACACACACGCATAGACTGGAGGATCTGGTGTTTATTCGTCGCAAAAAGTTGCGCTCATCTTTGTTGCCCGGTGAAAGCTACCAGCTTCGCCTATTTAGCTTACTTTTAAGTCAGCCTTCGGCAGTTGTGTGTATAATAAGCTTAACTAAACGTGTGTGTCCCAGTCTGTGCATGTGTGTGTGTGTCTGTGTTGGTGAGTGCGCGTGTGTTCTGTACGCTGTTTGCTTAGCAATCACGCTGCCATTTTGGCCTTATGCAACAGCAAAACACGCAAATGGCTCCCCAAACAAACACCCAAGTAAATCTTCTTCTGAAGCTGCTGTAATAATACAAAAATACAAGAGAAAAGGTAATACGTTACTCGGCTGTAGCTGTTTATGCTAAGAAACTGATAATGAAACCGCTTTACAGATGTTCGCTACGAATATATTTGCTTACTTATATAAATATATTTGGCAATATATAGTTATTTACATGCAAATAAATTCGATTTTTCGATTTAGCAAGCTGCTCAATTTCAATTTTATATCAGAAGCTTAAGGGACACTTCAATTAGGTAACAAGCATATGCGAGATACAGTATCAGGGCAATATGCAGGGTATTTAATTAGGTATCTAAATGTATGGAATACACAACGTGTGAACTACCGCCCGCAGTTGGCATTTTAAATAAATATATGTAGAGATAAGAAAAAAATAAAACTCTAGCACGCACTTAAAACAATTATAAAAAGTACATCAAAGCGAGGCAATACAAAAATTTTAAAATGTTGGCATCCTATTGTAAGACCCAACCGCTAAATGTGATTTGTGTGCGATTTAACGCATTTGGTGCGCTTATAAATTATTTTTATACTCATTGCAATTTAGATGAAATCGTATTTGTAAAACGATTTCTCTTTTATACAGCTGCCTTCAAGGTAAAAAACACATTTTTCTTTTGCACAGAGCACGTGTGTTTGTGCGGAGGATGGGCCGACTGTGTGGGTGTATTGCCATATAACATATTCACACCAACGAATTTTAATTGCTAGCCATATAAAGTCAAACAAAAAGTTTCGTCAGTGAATTTGCTTAGTCTTTTACATGCGGGAGCATGAGCGGGCAAGCACAAAAGTTCTTGAACTCTTGCTACACGGCCGGGATTAGGCGGAGCTTCATATTAAATTTTGGTAGTTCTAGTTCTAGTTCTTCCCGATAAATTGCAGAGATAAAAAGACTGTGCCAATTACATTAAGCCTTTTCATTCTACCACTCCCATAAAAACTTAAAATTTTTATCGCAGGTGTGAAAAAAAGGAGCTACTCTTAAGGCATCGCAACCATAAATCGATATTGACATTTATTTTAACCCCTCAAAATTGATGCCGTTATTTGTTTTTTGTTTCTTTTTTTTGCGTTATAATCATTATTTTTTTTCAATTTGACAGGGACATTTATATAAAAACAATAACCATTTGACCACCATCTGCAGACGGTTGACATGGTATTTGATTTGCCAATTACTACTGCGTGCAACAGGAAGACATATCTATGCAAAGGTTAATTTCTGATCTAGAATATAAATAAATTAAGTTACGCGCAGACATATCTTGTTGTATGATTATGATTAAGAAGCGAGAACTCGGGTTATTCTGAGAACATTTCTAGGACATTAATGCGTGCCGAATCACAACAATAGACAAAGCCGAGGACAGCGGACTTCTCTAAGCACAAGGGGAATGGAATTGGATTCATTCACATTCCGAGAAGTAGAATACTTTCTGCAAGGGTATAAAATCCGAATCCATTTTGCTTTGTTTAAGTTTGACTCCGGTGCTTTTATAATCTTGATAGTCTGTTATATCAACTACCTTTTACGGACTCCGATTTGTGGTGTATATTATTGTGTTCCAAGTTGTAGCTGACCACCGTTCATTGCGATTCAGTCTACATTTATTTTCGAATATTTATGGTATATCATCAAACAAGAACAAAACAGGCTGACGGCAGGCTAGGGCGCCACTGACAGTTGATAACGCGAATCCGCGCGTGTTGGCACGTTAATTGAAATACGTGGATCACAGGTGGGGCCAGGCATCCATCCATCGACAAGCTACTGCAAAAGTTTGGGCGTGCATTTAAGCATATACCATAATTGGCAAGTGAGAGTGAGTGTGCGCTGTCATGTGTGTCTGGACTGTGTGGGGTGCCCAGGCTGCCTGTTGCCTCGGATGTTTCGTATTAGCAACACGTTGAAATACATAATTTAAAGTTTTCGCAGCTGCATAATCCCCGGCTGAGATTACAGCTGCGCTTCAACAAGTGCTGCAAATGCAGCGCTTGGCCACGCCCACACAAACCTTCTCAGGGCCTCACACCCAGTTTATCAGATCTGCACAGTCTGTGGCGCTGGTGCAAACTTTGCCACTACCAAAGTTGTGTGTGCCACATGCCAAACGTAAAAGTTGGAAATTAAATTCCTTGGACAAAGACGCAGGCACACACATGGACACACACAAACATACACACCCGACACGCAAACATGCCAGGAACTGCAGCTGGCTCACTAGTTGTGGCAGGATTTGATCGCTTTTCCAGCCCTCTCGGCATTGCAACCTCATCAATATGGGGAGGTGGTTCCTTATAATATGCAAATGTAATCAGTGCCTACATTTTTTTACGTTCCTCGATTAGAGTGCGACTGCATGTGTGGGTGTGGGTGTGTGCGTGAGCGTGCATGGTGTGTGATGGCAAATTCTGTGCGTGCTTTTGTATTTTATGTCTACATGCATTTGTTTATGTGCGTTTTATGTGCCATGAACTTTGTATGCAGCCTTTGGCCGAGCAATAAGCAATGAGGACCTCACACGGATTTATGTTAACGGATTTAGCCAGAACTCAGCAGCTGAGCCAGTTAACCACAACCACACACTCGCACATAAAACTTTACATGGCCACTGGACACGTTGCTTGGGAGCGCACTGTCGATGTCTTAGCCACGGCAATGGCAATAGCAACAATCTTGAAAAACAAGAGCCCCCCAAGTAAGCTAAAGCAGTGCACAAAAAATGAGAAAAAAAATATACGTAAACATGCAAATTGCTTTATAAAAAGCATTCTGGTTTCCGTTTCTCGTGTCTGGTCGTCTGGTCGCCTACCCACAAAGCTTCTGATGAAAATCGCACAGTAAAAATTTTTGCTTTTTGTTCATTATATTCTATATTTTTTATTGGATTTGTACCAAACTAGTTGCTTAAAGCTAAGAGTAAGCAGTTAAGAATTTATGAATTAAATTGAGCAAATTGTTCGCTGGGTACATTTGAAAAGACCACAAAAAATATAAGACTACAAAATTAAAAAAAATATAGAAAAATTTTTAACTTAGTTAAGATTTATCTAAGGATTGTGGAATTTGCGATAAAAGTGTGAAATAAATAGCATATCAGATATTCACAAAGATCAGGAAAGTTTCAGTCCGATCGAATTGTAAGCCAAAAATGGCAAACAGTCGCTATAATTTAATTAACTCAGACAAACTGTTTTGTTATGAGGTTATGTTATGGAGGATATAGCGAACGTATAAAATTTTCTCGGTGTGTCTTCCCATTTTCTTATTATATCGATAAATAAACTTGGGGTGCAGGGGTTTGTATAATATACACATATGCACACTTCACTTTTTTTAAAATCTCCCCTTGAAAGTATATCCTGGCGCTTTTTGCTTTATTCACTCATTCCAAAGATCAGACCTTAAACATGGCAAATATTTAAGAAACATTTGCCATTTTCTCGATCTAGGGAAAGAAGAAGCCTAGCCGCTGCGTAAAGGGCAGCCAGAATTTTGACAAACAGGAAAAAGAAAACAAATCAAGCTTATAAAATTGTTTTTGTGATATAAGCAGCGAACAATATAAAATGTTTTCTACATAAATCTTCCAAAATAAGTTTAATTTTATGTAAAGCATCTAGTTGAAAATTATGTAATGAGAGAAGACAAGTGTCAAAAAGTATATTATTGGTTTTCTCTACCCCTTAATGGCCAATCATCTTATATATTTTGTGCTGAACTAATGTAGCCAACCAACCACAAATGTGCACTTCCCAACTAGCCAAAAAATTACTTTTGCAGACTAGCAATTCACTGTGCAAAACATAAGAAAATTTCCTGTGGTCTGACAGCTGCGTAGATGCATTCTTGAAATTGCATTTGGGTCGAAGGTATTTTATCTAGAAAACAATAATCTGAGAGGGGCACTTGGAAGTTCCATCCGCTTGGCTTTTCCCGCAGTTCTCGAATATAAATTGCATTTACAGTTTTCCCGTAAACTGTTGCATGGTGGAAAGTAGAAGGAAGCTTTACACAAAAAACGTAAAATTAGAGATAGTGTGCTTTTAAAAAAAACCTGAATGCGTTTAAAAACTGTGGAGTTGTTTTTTTATGTACTCACCATGTGCATATGACGAGCGGAAATCAGTTAAGAGCTTCTCCTGGCCACCACCCATGAGCCACGACCCGGCCTGATTCTGGCCGGCCATTTTTCATTTAGCATGCGAAATTGTTTTTTCACCCAGAAGCGCAAGCCCACGAACATATAGCTGTACATACACATACTACAATTTGGGTGTAGATAGTGAAAATGAAAATCTGTAGACTGCAACTTCGGAGCCTGTCGAATGTCTCTCTCCATATGCCATCAGCCATTTGGCAATTCCATGTCTAAGCATTTCACAGTCAGTTGCAGTTGTGTTTCCGCTGCCAATTTTAATCAATTCAAACTGAGCGTCCAGCAACGTGAATAAAAACAACAGCTACAATGATAGCAAAGGCTGCCACCGCTGGTGCCCTTTGTTTATCGTTGCCAGTGAACACTGCCATTTACCGATGCCAGGCTCGACGGTCAAATATTGCTGCAACATTTGGCCCACTTCATCTGCAGGATTTGCTAGCCGCAAGTCGGAATCTAGGATGCGGCACATTGTTTGAAGAGAGTGAAGCCTTCTAATTCAAGCTGCAGGCTCTGCACATTTTGCTGAAATGATGAATATTAATCAGATGGATGGCATAATCGCTTATGTTAATGTAGAAGCTTTGTGCTTGGTTCGTTTAGCGGACCTTTCATGTGTGTTTCACTGAATTAAATTTCTTTCGCTGCTATGGAAACAAAAATTTCCAAAAATACAAGGGGTCGAACTTAAATATCTGTTAAAGCTTATAAATTGCTGCGACCAAACTTGACATATATGTAATGTCTTGCCTTGAAGCTCGCTTTGTAAGCCCGAGTTTGCTCATTTATGAATCTAAGTTTTAGTAATTTGTATTTTAGTTAGTTTACATATACCTTTATTTTTATAATCTGATTCAATTCTTACTTTAGCTTGGGCGGTTTTTAACTGATCTTTTTCGAACCGCCGAACGAGTTCGGTCTTAAACTTGTCGTGGCACAATTTTGTGCTATTGTTGAGAGCGTTCGCTTGTTGTCTAGTATATAAGAATACATTTCATTTGTAATTAGTGTTTTGTTTTTTGTTGAATGAATATTTGTTAAGCCCCAAAACTCACGATAATGAAGCTTATAACTTAAGTTTTCTTTATGACTTAAGTTTTCTCCAACGATCTAATAAAATAATCCCAACTCTATCTTTGTGGCGATAACACTTAAATCAACGACTATATAAATAGTTCTCCAAAATTTAATATATTACGTTGGCGCAATTGCTCTATCTCTATCACTTTGCATAAGTCTAGAAAAAACTTTACATTGCAGTCATAAGCAAATGTTTTTGTGCTTCCCTGCAAAAGTATGAATGGGTGTGCATTTTCACCTTCGCTGTAGGTGAATGCTTCAGTTTAATTGGAAATGTATGCCCTGTTGAATTCGCATACAATCCGCCTGCATAAATATTATTGAAAGCAAGCCGAGCCGAATTGAGTTGAGCTGTGTCGAGGCACTTAACACACACCATAACGGTCGCAGACACCTGTAAAAAAAGCCAATTTGATTATCATCATCATCATAATCATCATCATCATCAACAACAACAACAAGAACGCATCGAGCATTGACTCATTCGCATTGCGATGACTGCGCAAATACTTTGGGTGCGCGCTTTTTTTTGCTAATCAAAAATGGTGTGCAAAAAAATAAAGTGGAAAGGAAGTAAAAAAGGAAATAAAATTGAAATGAAAAAAAAAAAAATGGTGGTCATGTGATTTTCTATGCACAGCTCGAACTCGTAGGCGGCGCCTCTAATTGCCATGGCAGCTCGTTAGCTTGAAGAGCCAAGACGAGCCGAGCCGGGCCGCTGTTTGGCTAATGGCTAATGCCGTTGGCCGCAGGTTAAACGGCCACTTGTCGACCCATCAAAGCCGACACACAAAATTGGAGGTCCAGGTAAACAAGAAGCAAGATTATTAAATGAACCGCAAAATTGTGCAGCTATACGAGCAGCAGCAGCAGCAGCAACAGCAACAGCAGATGAGAAACTCTTGTCGGGGAAACTTTGCTCGAGATGAATATCTAAATATGGGTATAGAATACAATTTTTGGCCTTGGCACTGTTCGTATTGGGTTGACAAGCTGGCTATAGAACCACACAGTCACACAGAGAGACGCAAGCACACGCAAACAGCTTGCCACATTCATGCATATTTTAAAGCCCAAAGCCCATTAAACCCAATTTTTATCTTTTACTTCTCTGTCTATTTGCTTGTGTTCGTCTCTATGCTAATTCTCACTTAGGCACGACTTACTATTGCCAGCATTTTTATTATGCCATGCAAAGCGCGTCCAGCCGCAGTATTATAGTACATATAGCCCTTCGTGTTACCCAACCTCGGCTCAGTCTAATAAAAAGTTTGCTTGCCAGAAAAAAAAACTTTGCCTACTTACGAGCAGTGCAATTGCCTGATGGCAAAACTGGAATTTCGCTTTTCAACTGCAATTTACATTATCTGAATTAGAAAATTTAAGAACACTAACTATTAAATTATATTCTATTGTGGAGCTTGTAGTTATTTACTTTCTTTATTAACAAATGATATTCTTTGTGTTAGTTGTTTATGCTGCGCGAAAGCTAATATACCCTTTTTGAAAAGAGGATTAAATGAAAACCGACGGCGAAGTGTTTAGTATTGCGAGGCACTCTTAATATGGCCCCCGGCCGCCAATCGCGCCTCCAATCTCCTTCTAAATGATCTCGCCCCAACCCGTGTACTCCGACCCCCACACCCTTCTGCATTCGCTTCCTTGGCAATCGTCGCAATTTGTATTATGCGCCTCAGCGCCTTTGCACTTAATGCCTTATTTGTATTTAATCGCGGCTTCCGTTTTATTGGCATCCGCGTCTGCCTGCAGCTGCCCGCGAATCGACTGTTCAGCTCGCAGTTATATTCAATGAAGTTCAAGTAGCGCGGCAAACTCACAGATATAAATACAGATACATTCACAGATAAATGAAAATGACACAATTTGCCGCTGCTGCCGTCCCCATTTGTGTCTGCCGCTCTACTGATTGCTGCCACTTTTCTGCCTCGCTGTGCTCTACAATTGTGTGGCATTTAAATATGCAAATAGGCAGATCGAAGGTCGAGCAGTCCTCAAAGATGATGCCATATGAGTAAACACATAAAGTGCACACGCTATATCAATAAGTGTAGCGCATTTGGTATATCAGTAAAGCTCATACCCGTGGGAAGCGGCCAACTTTGAGCTGCCCAGCTAAGACTGCCTAGAGGCATATGAGCTACGTTTTGTGTCTTACGTATGACTTACGAAATTATTATGTGCGATAATGCCCAGGATACACAGCATTAAAGCATGAGCCGGTTGGTTGGTCTGATACCCATCTGTTGGGCAGTTTAAAGTTTTCGCATTTGTTGTGCGGCATTTACATTCGCTGTGGCACATGGCATGGAAATTGCGGCAGACAAAGGGCAGCAGCAACGAAAAAACAAACAGAAATATACCCCTGGAATGCGGCGTAATGCTCAGAAAGGAAATACAAAGAACAAGCAAAAGCAGTTGAGCCGCCTTGCGGTATGCAATAAAAAGCAAATGTAACGCAAAATGTTATTACGTATACGCCATGTGCGCGTGTGTGCGTCTATGTGCGAGTGCGTGCGTGTGTTGGTGTATGTGCGTGGGTGTCGCCAATGTCATGTTTGTCTTTAAGTCCTGCTCTCTGCCTGCTTCACCCTCATATCCACTGATGTTTTTTCTGTTGGCGCGAGGCGCGCCCTCGCCTTTTAAAATGCCATTGGTTGCAGCTGCGCTCGATTGCCCTTCGCCCCCGCTGTGACCTTATGATCATTCGCTTGGCTAGCAGTTAAAGCTGTTTGGCCTGGTTTTGTGTTTCATTTTCGGATAATGGCATGCCGTTATATCCCAGTAGATTAAATTTACGCAACTATAAATATGCAGACCGAAATGATAGTAATGAGACACTAGACTCATTAATATTTAGGCTGGAAATAAGTTAAAATGGCTTAATATTAAGTTTCATTACTACTTACCGTAAACACTGCAAAGTATCTGATTATGACGTATTGTTAATGCTAGAAATTAGAAGTGAAAAATGCAATATCACAGCTATAAACGTTTTTACCTAATATTAACATGTAATCTAAGGAAAATTGAGAACAACTGTGGAGAATATGCTTAAACAATTTAAATCCAATATTTTTATAGTCTTTTTAAAATTGGGTTAATACAACTGTCTTCATTGCACAATTATGAAATTCGCAAAAAAGGTACATGTGGCTGAATAAAAAAATCAATTATTATACATTTGGAATTTCCAAATCGAGGAGCTTTAAAACAATTGGACAATAACCAATTAGAAAATATTTAGGAGTTAGTTTTCCCTAGTGTGGTCCAATGGAGAAGAAGGAGCACATGTGAATCCAAGAGTTTATGTCAGTAAGTGTAATCAATAGGTGAGCTGAGTACAAGGTATCTTCTTTCTTTCGCGTCGACCATTGAAACGAACAGACGGACATTTCTACATTGACATTGAAACTGATCAAGAATACATATAATTTACGAGCAGCCATGTCTCGTAGAAAGCAGCGGACTTCTCTACTTCGGTGCTGATTGTTTCACATCAGAAAATATATTGTTGTACATGACGGGAACATATATCGTTTGGGTATCCATGTTTCGCACTACCATATTTCCACTTTGGCACACGGTTTTGGTTAATCCCGTAGAGATAAGCGGGTCTCGGACTCGTATCCGGCAGACTCAACACCTCCGGTGCTGCTGCCCAAGGTTGAGTTGGCGGGGATTTATTTACCCACCCAGTTTTCAACTTATTTTCCACCACATTCAGTAATTTATATGTGCCGAAAGTCTAGTCACAAAAGAGAAAGTCGGATGAGGTGGTCAGGTGACTACGATTGATAACCCAATCCCGATTGCCTCTTATATATAACTGACTTTCACCATAGGTGCGCAGAAAAGTCGAAATGAATTGATCAGCTCTAAACTGCATAACATAATGGTTCAAACCTAATAAGGCACTAATAAGTTTTCTATTCATAAACAGGATTTTGATGAGCATCTTACACTTACTGTATAACTTTGGAAGTAGCATTCATTTCATTAAATAACATTTTGCATAAATATAAATAGAAACTAACCAAAAACCGGTCAGGCTACGCTATTCTTAACTAAGACTGAGAGAAAACTAGCAAAAATAAGTTTTTCTGATGAAATCTTGTGGCTTAGGATATTCTTATATTCTCATAAATTGGTTGGAAGCTTATTTATTTATTTAAAGACGTATAACGACCACATATGCTACCTTCTGTCTGTTACATACATTTGCAAAAAACGTTCTAACTATTGTACCCATTTTTAATGTGCCCTGGCGAATATTATTATTTATATTGTGGTTTTCTTATATTCGTCAATCGTCAATTAAATCGATGTGTCCTTAATTATTAGGCGAGTATAATAAAGAAACGATGCCACCCGACTGCAATACTCTTACATTTATAATAAGTGACAATAAAAAATTATAAAATTCCATTAAAAAATGATTTAATAGGTTATCAAATAATATGCCCACAAGTAAAAAGTTGCGCCACAAAATAATTATTTCAAGAATCAACAAAATAATTGTTATTCGCCACTTGAATAATGTATCTGCAATTTTTGCATACGTCCACTTTGCCAATTTGTATGACTCATGCTGGTCAAGGTCCCGGAATCAAATATTTGAATAGTTGGCATATCCACTCGGAAACATTTAACCCAAACGTTGCCAGAGCTGCGGTTGTTTGGGGGGGTTATCAATCACATATTGTGCCTAGTGAACCGGCAAATTTCCAGTGGCAAATTTCTGCCTTTAGCGCAACCCCAGCAAGTATAAAAACTTGTAGTATAATAAATCACCAATGGAAATGACGACAGCTTCAGAATGTAGGTTGGAATCAAAGTGAGCCTGTAGACAACAGCTGCTTGACTACAAGATACCTGTACCAATTGAATTGAATGCAGTATGCAGTACGCCCCCAATCAGTAGATTGACGATTAAAGTTATTGCAAAATTGGTATTGCTGCTTTTAGCAAATATATTTGATATGAAAAAGAAAAGCAATGATATAAAGAGAAATTTTGTATAGTTTTTAGAACGGGACTTCAAGTTCTATACTACTTTTGCATAACATATTTATTCTTGCAAAACTTGTCATGGCTTAAAGATTTTTCTATTTTGATCTCGATCTAAGAACCAATGCGTATTCCGGTTATCGCGTCAATTTAGATAGCCATTTACTAAGTAATATATATATTAAAAAATTATAAGAGTCGCAAGGAAACTGCACAATGATTATTATTAATCTAAAATTATTATTTAAATATATTTTTACTACTTATATTTTTCAGAAAAGGTTATTTAATTGTTTTTCTTGGACGCACAAATACACCCAGCTTATTTGAAGTATGCGAGCGTATCTACAGACACTATTTTATTTTTATCCTTTTTGGCAGCTCCAACAACACTTGAAGTCAAGAACATATTTTAGTCGGCTTTAGATTGTTGTTGCTCATATTGCAAAGTGGTTCTAGGTAACAAGACGTCTGCTACAGAACTGAGTTGACCAAAGTACTGAGGCTGGCTAAGGAATAGACAAACACAAGTACATACAGACATACACACTCACACACACACACACACACACACACACACACACACACACACAAAATACAAACACACACAGCCCCACTTGGCATTAGCACCATTAATTTTGTAGGCTACACTATGCCCAGGCATTTCTCCTTTTCATAGTGTCGGGTGGCTGTTTGTTTTTGTTTTGTGTTTGTCGCCTGGTTTTGTCTGTTTTCTTGTTGTTGAGGCGAAGACGACGAGAAAAATGGCAAAATAAAAGTGTTTCAGTTGCAAGTAGCAGATAGTGAGTGGTCTGGCTAGCCATATTTATGGAGCAAGTGCCACATCAAGTTGCAGCCGCAACCAGATTTCAACTTTTTATCTGAATCTGACTTTAGTAACAAGTTGAAGCCACAGACAGATATTTCAGCACAAAGTGGCTTAGTTGCTTGGGTCATGACTGAGCTGCTTTTAATTTATATGGCCAAAAAAATGTGTTTTACACGCACATGCACACACTGTATGCACAGCAATAAATTTTCCTGCTTAGTCAAAGCGCTGTCATTCGTTGTAATTTGATGTGGCGTATACGTAATGTTACCTGGGCGCAATACGCATGTAAAAACTGGTCCTGCTCAAGTGGATAATGATAAGGGGCGCTACATTGGTAAAAGTTGAGAGCTTGGGATGTTAGTAACTAGACAGATAGCAATAGTCTTATGCCAGCCAAATAGAGATACTCTAAAAGACAACCCAACAAAGGCATAACAATTTTGGACAAGGACTGTTGAACAGCTGAACAACTGGATAGCGCTTGGTCAACAACAATGCCCAAATACAAAAGCATTTTCCTACACATAATTTCTCATTGGGCTGATGCGAATGTAATCCCCAGTTGCACTAAGTGAAGAGCTGCCTAAACATAAGGGCTACTTTCACTTGGTTGACCAGCAAACACAATGAAAGTGTAAAGAATGTGCTGAAGCTCCGCACCGCACCGCTCGCTCCATAGCTTGCGACTATGTGGTTTTGTATTGTGTCCCTGTCTCCGGAAGCGCATTGTCAGCTCCATTAATGTTGATTATACGTTAATGTAAAGGATCTCAACCAACTGACCGACGGGGCGCGATTCCCAATGAGGGGGCTAAGGAAGATGAGCTTCAGTGGCGTCGGCAGCGGCGACCGCAATGCAATTTTCCTGTGCTTTGCAGCGACGAGACTTTAAGTGGCGTCGAAAAGTTTTGTGCAAAGTTTTAATTTGCATTTTAGAATGTGCCCGCCAGGTTGTCGGGGTGTGTGGCCGGGACCCCAGGGATAATTATAATGCCATTAGCGTGCTTAGTCCACAATCAGATTTAGCCGGAATGCCCCCAAGCCGCTTGCCGCCCACAGATTGGCTGCTTCCACGCTTATCCTGGCAGGCTAGGCGGCAACTCTCCATACTTTTTTATTTTACGACCAGCTTCTATTGCCATGCAAATTCTAATGGAATCCTAAATGTTTATTTACGCAGCAAACGCTGTGAAGTGAATGGGCGTGGCCCTAGCCCCAACTATTTTGTCGCATTTTGCATATTGCAAATGGTCGTGCGGCGCTGCTAGGCAACAATTTAGCTGCAACGCCCCGACCCGACGTTGCGCTCTTGCAAAACAATTTGAGTGGAGCATACCATTTTTGCTGGCTGGCTGCTGGCTGAATCTTTAAGGTCAATTTAAGAATATTGCAAAATACTGTAATCGCATTTTATGCAGCTCTAAATTAAGCGACAGGCAGTAAACTTTAAGAGGAAAATTGAATATTTAACCAGATTTATATTTTCCATAAATATAAATAAGCTTATGTTCGGAATTATCTCTAATATTGTATTTAAAATTATTTTCAGACAACTAAACAATGGGAGTCCACATACGTATCCCAGGAAATAGCACATGATCAATAAAAATTAATGCTGGTATTTATGTTTTTGCCTATGATAATTTTATTTACGATATTCTATTAATGAAATACTTTAAAACTTATCTTTTTAATTACCTAGCTTTCAAAAATCAAATTACTTACCAAAGCCCATTTTAACCGAACTAGCTGATTTGGTGCCTGTTGCAAAGACCAAGAATTTCATCTGCACAAGTTTAAAAATTTATGTAAGCCTTAATGGAAAGAAAACTAGTTGGGTTTATTCTTTTTGGATAAATATATCTTCAACAAAATTGTATGTATTGCATAGCAAATACGGCAGTTAAATGTAATATAAAGATTGATGTTTTAAAGATAATCAATCAATCTCTATATATATAAAACTGTTTTCCTGTCTGACACTAAGTACTGAAGTAACCTTCGACATTTAAATTTAGTTGACTTGCAATTCTTAGTAAAGTTTAAGAATTTGAACTTGGCATACGCAAATATGCGTTGCTTCGTTTTCATGTGCACAACTCGACGACTTATGCATTTCTAGAATTTGTATGGAATGTTCGATTTTTGCCGACATTTGGATGCTATTTGAACGAAGTCAGCGTCAGTGCCAAAAAGAATTGCAACATGTGCGTCAGAATTTCGACCTTAACTTATTTCTCAAGGTTCATTGATTATTGCAATTCGCGCCAAGAATAAACACTGGGTACGGCCTGGTCGGAGAGTTGGCATAGAAGCAAACTTAATAATTCGTTCGCCAACGCAAAAATATCTTCCAGTCGATTTGCACTCGTAACTTTGTCGTTGCCAAATCCTGAGCTTACCTGCCAATTCAGTTCGGGCGTGGAAGTGGCGTTTGCCATAACGCATCACTAAACGGGCTGCACAAAAATAATTTTCCCAGGTTGCAGATGAAACTCATGGTGGTATATAAGAAATTTTTTTCTTTTTATACCCTGAACCCATTGAAAATGGGTAAATAGGGTAGAATGTATTTGTGCAAATGTATGTAACAGGCAGAAGGAAGCTTCTCCGACCCCATAAGGTATATATATTCTTGATCGGCATCACAAGCCGAGTCGACCTAGCCAGGTACGTCTGTTTGTCTGTCCCTAATAAGTGTATACACACACATACATGCATGTCTTCTTTGAATTCTATCAACAGCATTGCAATTGCAATTGTATTGTTTTCTGTGCTGCTATTTAAATTCTTTAAGTAATGCGATCTGTTCTAGGTTCGAACCCTACTGAGGAAACTATTTTTTTTTTTAATTTTTTTTTTTACTAGTAAAGCAAACGAGCGCATTTGGTGTTGGAAGAAGAGGCTTCAGGGTATCCCCTAGTCGGAAGCTTTCAACTAGAGCCTCTTACTTGTTTATTATTAATATATATATAATATATATGTATGTGTTGGGCTTACCCATTTCACTGCCCAGCTGCGTCGCTTGCAGTCTGTTAAAATTAGCAAGTGACGCGGCGAACGATGCCAAACTGTTGATTCAACCCAACGAGCGACCTTATCATTTGAGCATTTCACGCAAAAGCCACACAGCTCCCGAGCTACCTCAACGGCCGTCTGTCTGTCTGGCTGACTGACTGGCTTGTTTTGGAACTGGTTTTCGTTTTGGCGATGCCTGCCGTTCCCTGTGTAAGTGGCTTGGTCTGATCTGGCAGAGACGATGCCGCACATGGATTCATTCAACTTTACGCTAATATCACATGCTTTGATTACAGCACCGTGAAATTTTATTGATTGGCCAGCTAACGTCGCATGAACGATGAGGCAGGCCATCGCCCAAAGGTCGATCCGCTAGGTGAGCTGGGGCAAGCTACAGGTCTTACAAGTTATGATGACGCTGCTCTCGAAAGTGTTTAAAGGTAAAATACACCATGTTTTTTCATTTCCAAAATGACAAAAATAGGGATAGCTTTGATATAAATCGCTAAATCGTTTGATATAGTAAAAAACTACATTCAGATTTAATTTTTTTTAACGATTCAATTTTGTAAGTTATATCACATAATGCTTCCTTGATATTTTTCATACTTGTGCATATTTATTTTTTATCAGATTATATCAACAAACAAAATATTTTGACAAATTTCAAATCAAATGATATAAACAAGATTTACTTGTATAATTTGTGTTGATTGTTCCTAACTATGTTACAAGCAATGCAAATAATGATAATGTGCCGCAAAAAGTCAGTGTCACATGCTATCTACTCGTCGATCAAACTCCGTGTTTCTATAAGTAAACCATTGGCTTTGTAGATGGCTGAGTAAAACGTCCAGGCATTCAATTTCATTCACATTGTCCTTCACACTGTGTGTTGAGTGTATGTCGCAGGAGCTGCCGCCTTCGCGACCATATTAAGTGCCGCTCATGCTCTTGGGCCACTGACTCTGGCCCTGGCTCTGGGTGCCGGCCTTTTGCTACGGGCAAGGCACGAGTAGTTTTATCTATAGAGCCCTGCTTGACAGTTCCAGATTTTCGTTTTCTGCTTCGTTGCTGATGCTGCTCTTGCTTTCTCTGATTGCTCTCATGCCTCCTGTTGTCCTTGTTCGTCCTCAATTTCTTTTTAAAATACGAAAATCCCTCGCGGAGGCACAAAAATGTCGTTGTCGCTTAAATTCAATTGAAATCGCTTCAGCTTCAATGGCAGCCGAACGACAGGCAATCTGTCTAGTCTTTCAGATTGAAAGAAGCGCGAATGCGCGAAATACGGCTTGTTGGATAAATTCTGAGATGTTCCATGATTGAATGATGACACGCGATACGAGCGCGACACACTTACAAATATATCTTGAGCATATTGATAATTTCATTAAAAGTCGACAATGCGTAAGTCTAATTGATTGCAAGCAATTATAATAGATTTATATCTATCCAGAATATGTATACTTTACTTCAACTATTGCTATGGAAAATACATGACATGCATGTAATGTAGAGTCCTCTCGTCGGGAGTGCCCGACTAGGATATTCTCTAGGCTGCCAGCCCAGATTCTTACGCTGCGATTTCACTGCTTCTGCCCCTAGACCTCTTTTATTTTCGTGTTTATAGAATTTTAAGGGCATGAAGATGACATGTAAATAATAGCGGCCAAGACTAAAACTATTAATTTCTTACATTTTATGGGGAACATATTTAGTGTCTCTCGCTCCAATAATTTCGAAGATATACCATAAAATCAGGATTTCGGTATACATTTATATCAATTTCATGAATACATGAATAAGTTATCGTACTCTCTAATTTCACGTCACTAGTTCTTATGGTTTTTGAGATCTACATACGGACGGGCAGAAAGGCAGAAGGACTTGAGTAGACTCGGTAACTTTACGGAGTCACACAGTCTTCTTTTAGGCTGTTGCATTTACATTTGCACAAAAATATACAATAAACCCTTTTATCCATTAGAGTTTGGTATAAAAAAACATATGGACAAAATGATCCGAGGCACAAAATAAGAGGGTGCTTCAAATGGTTACCTGTAACTTATTTTTAAAAATCTGTTCATCTTTGCTGAGGTCGGATCAGCTTAACACTAATGTTACAAGATCTTTGGATTACATGGGCGTAAGCCGTTGATTCCTACTCTTGGTTAATTTTTGATGGTCTTTAAAAATATTTTCAAATATAAATGGAGTTCAAGGAACAAAGTGTAAAGTTATGTCTAACATGTTAAGCAGAAAACTTTTCCTGGCCAAGGCAAAGGAGTACTTGCCAGTATTAACAAATTTCAAGCTACCGAAAATGTACATTTAAACATTTAATAGCCCTGTAGAGATTTGCTTTACGTTTCTACAGATACATCTGTGAGAATAGTGAAACTCGTTAACGTAGACTTAAATTTGTCACGGATGAGGACTGGATGGAAAAGAATTCTGAATCAAAATCTTAAGCCAAAAATTTGCACGGGCAACGCCGGGAAATAATAGCTAGTCATATAATATTTATATAAATTAAAATTAGACAGGCAGAGAAGTGAAATAAGATACATTTTACCACTAGTGAAAGAACAATGAACATGTTCTATGTTAGTGTTGTTGGTAAATGTTGTTATACCTTGTGTGAAATATTCCTCAATTTTATATTGAATTGGTAAAAAATAATACTTTAAACGTAAAATCACCCCAGTTTTCTATTAACCTTAGGTATTTACTGTTTGTTCGTTTTATATATGTACTGCATATCACACATGGTCATCTAAGTGGCGAGTGAATGTTTTGCTTAATGCATATGCGCGCACATACATACACATATGTATGTATGTAAGTATACAAAAACTTGCATATGCATGTTTAAATATAATTAAAAATTTTCATACATATGTACGTACACAATCGTTGCAAATATTGTTGGGCCGTAAATGAAAACAGCTGAGCACGTTCAATTAGCAACAAGTTGTTTAGAGAATCAAAAATATCATTACTCGATTCAGTATCTACATTTTTAGATTACATAGTTGATTAGAGCAATTATGATAAAATTTTGGCAAACACTTTTTGTGTGGCCCGATAAGAAGCCGGTAGTGAATGCCTGAATATCGACAACAGACAAAGAGAATACATGTATATTTATGTACATAACATATCTGCAGGGTAATTACAGCAGCTACATTATGAAGGTATGTGTATATCTTAATTAGTTGTGCGCTCTTAGGCTGTTAAATGGTTGGGACAGCAAACGATTTGAGTAAACGGCACAGCTGTTCAGTGTTTAACAACACCGTCTTGACCAGTGGGAGAGCCACAGAGAATCACAAAGCGAGCTACGGTTCTCGAAGAGTTGTCAGCAGTTTCGACGCGCACAGCACGTACTTGTTTTGCTATAGAAATACATTATATTAAACATTTTTTTGGTGAAACTTTTAGGAAATGCTATAATAAAAATAACTATAAAAATACAAGTTTAAAGTTACCATTGCTGCATTTGGTGAATTCAATAATAACATATATATAATATTTAACAAATGGACTGTCGTCAACTGCACAAGCTATTGACAACCCTGTTTTACTCTCGCGCCGTCGCTGTACACGTCATCAGCTGAGCAGCCACTGCATAGAGCTGCGAATTGTTGTTGTTGTTCAGTGTTTTTCTCTTTACAATTGCAATTGCGACTATATAATTTGTGTAATGTTTCGTCGCACAACTAATTGCAATTTGGGGCAGGCAATAGTGCAACACGTGAAATAACCAAAAAGTGGCGCCTAAAAATAGGAATACACTGACGAAACACGCACGTCCGTGACATTGATTCACATTCAAAGAGGCAGAGAGAAAGCAGCTGCTGGCAGCGAATAAAAGCAAAAATAAAACGAGGAAGTGCCCGTATGTAGCCACCCGCCGCCAGTATCAGCTGCTCGCTCTGGCCGCAAGCAAAAAATTTAATATTATTTTGTGTAAGACAGGCGTGGGCAGAACATTTTTTAGATTTTTTTAACATTCCTTACACTAATATCGTCAAGAAAGGCAGCCAAAGTCAAAACGGCGTTGGCGGCTGCAACGGCATCGAAGAGCCCAACTGGAATCTGAAAACTGGAAGCTACTGAGCCCACAGAAACTGGCGACGCAGTGTATTTAATCAAGTCATTTTGTGTTGTGTAATCGGCAAGTGAACGGAAAATTCGCAGTCAATATGTCGGAAAAAGAGCCCAGCAAGAAAAAGACACCGCCCAAGGGTATGAAATATCTGATTGGAGGTGCTAGTGGCATGGGCGCAACCCTGTGTGTGCAGCCGCTGGATCTGGTCAAGAATAGAATGCAAATTGCCGGAGCCGGTAGTGGCAAGAAGGAATTTCGCAACTCTTTCCACTGCATTCAGACCGTGATCAGCCGCGAGGGACCCCTTGCGTTATACCAGGGCCTTTCAGCAGCGCTGCTGAGGCAAGCGACCTACACCACCGGACGACTGGGTGTGTATACTTACCTCAACGAGGAATATCGAACTCGCACCAACCGCGATCCCAATGTGCTGGCCAGCATGGCCATGGGCACTATAGCCGGTGCCTGTGGTGCGTTCATCGGCACGCCAGCAGAGGTGGCTCTAATTCGCATGACCTCAGATGGACGCCTGCCTCTCGAAGAGCGACGCAACTACAAAAATGTGGGCAATGCTCTGGCGCGTATAACGCGCGAGGAGGGCCTTACAGCATTGTGGCGCGGCTGTTTGCCCACCGTTGGTCGAGCCATGGTGGTGAACATGACCCAATTGGCCAGCTATTCCCAATTCAAAAGCTATTTCCGTACTGGGCCGCTGCAAATGGACGAAGGCATCAAACTACACTTTTTCGCCAGCATGCTGAGCGGACTGCTAACTACGATAACATCCATGCCGCTGGACATTGCCAAGACGCGCATCCAAAACATGAAATTGGTAGACGGAAAACCAGAGTATAAGGGCACAATGGATGTGCTGCTCCGGGTTGCACGTCACGAAGGCATTTTCTCGCTTTGGAAGGGCTTTACGCCATACTACTTCCGCTTGGGCCCGCACACGGTGTTGACCTTCATCCTGATGGAACAGCTCAACGATGCCTTCAACAAGTTCGTGCTGGGCGTGGATAAGCGCGGTTCTGGAATATAAGGGGAGGCATGCAACTATAGCAAGCTGTGTGGCCTTGTTGTTGTTAAAGATTAGCCGCAATTCTATACACTGTTAGCCAATGGGTTCAAAGTTTAAGCTGCATATTCCAAACAACTCCCCGAACGATGAACCAAATCATGGACAATACGAGAGTTATTAATTTTATATACATTTGTATTTACGATAATATCCAAAGTGAGGCATTTAAATGTCGGAAACTCCGGTGACAATATTACAAAATTATGAGTGTCTGTTGTGGAAGTTTTTTTTTATAAAATATATATGTAATTGATAAAACGCCTTAAGCAAAAAGTTAATTCTGAATAAAGCACAATAATGAAGCATTATGTTACCCAGTCTCACAGCACAAAAATACAAGAAATCTGATTGCTGATTTAAGATGTTTACGTTCCATCTCTAGGCCGGACAATTTGAATACGGCGCGCATCTCGTGTTACGTGTTAGCATTGTTGCATATGTCTAAAATGTCGTGTATTACTGGAAATAACATTTGCACCTACCTACACACTGGTATTAAATAACACATTTAATATGCTAGGCTAAAGTCTGCTAATTCCTCCGATAAGCATTATCTCTAGCCATGCTACTTAATATGGAAAATATTAAAATTCTGGCACACATAGCTGCAGGTATTCCTACGCATTCATCATTTTTGTTTTCCTTGATAACAGAGCACTGATAACCTCTGGGAACAGGTCTACCGGGGCCGTGCTTGATACCTTACCCATATACAAAATGTAAAATACATAAGAAAATTTCATAAAATTTAATGTTGGTCACTTTGACAAAAAAAAATCAACTTTTTAATGCTTCAAATACAAAGTTGCCTTCTCTCTTTTGTTACTTCTTAAATACATTTGAATGTGAAGCTTTATTTATTACACACAAACCATAAAAAACATCGCGAACATTTTGTCCATAAGTGTTTGTATTGTTTTTGGGGGTATTACAATCTCGCTACGTGAATGTAACTTGGAGTTTTTTGGGTCTTGACATTAAAAAAAAAAAAACTTAATAAGAACGTAGAACCATTAAATTTAGAAACGCCAGATCAGCTTTTTCACCAGATTTATATTGTGTTTTTCGACGCAACTTTCTTCGCGAGTTGTTTTATATATAACGTATATAGATGAAATTACGCATCATCCACGGGGTCAATTTTAATATTGTTGAAAATGCAAGTGGTACAAAAACTGATTGTGAAATTCACCAAACTCACGTTAACAAGCCATTCATTAATTACCAATCTAATACAAACAAATTTGATATATCATAGGATCTTACCACGTCTTGGTGGTAACTTTCAACGCAAGAGTAAACAATTCAGCTGAGTAGCTTTTATTGTTTATTCTTTGGACTTTGAAGAAGCTTTTAAAGGTATAGATAGATTGACAATTGGCATCTATATGGATAGTATGTGGACCCGATTACAATAACAATCAACGGATAAAGGAATAGTTGAGCAAGTCTTGAGAATGGAGTTGTTCCATAAGCCAGTTTTTCGCATGTAAGATTTTGGATAAGATCGGAAAATTAGTATGCGCAAGGATATACAGTCATTTTGTCCACGCACACAATATTTATTTTGCATATTGCGTTAATACCCATTGCAAATGGGGATTTTGGTCTTGTATAAATGTTTGTAACTGGCAGAAGATGGCATTGCCGACCCTTTAAGGCTTATTTAATCTTCAGCAGGCCGACAAGATGAGTCAATTGATTCATGTCTCTCTGGCAGCCCGTCTATCTGCCCGTCTGTATGAACGTGTAGAAGCTAGAGACAAATATTTGAAATATATATTCTCATTTACCACACGCAATTCGAGTACAGGGTGTTTTGTAGTCGAGCACACGCGACTACGTGGTTCTTGATTATTTTATAAGTCTGTTAACTGAAGCGTTACGATTGTATGCTCCCTAGTTGAAATAAAGGATGCCTTCGTTGGCCACAGCCAAATATCGCATTTAATATTCAGTTATTGGTGTGTGAGCAGGAGGCAGCTGCTCGGCGTGGACTGCTTCTCTTGCCAAATATTATTTGCGTAATAAAATGTTCAGCTTGCGTAACGACGGGGGTGTGAAGCTCAGTAGAATATACGACCGAAACCTCTTCGGCTATAACAAATCAAAAGTTTATCCCATAAATAAATGAAAATAAAAAGCTTATGGCCAGCGGGCACAGTCAGGTCTGCGGGGTCTGCGTGGCATTTAACGCTTGCTTTTTGTTGTAGTAGCCAGTTTAAGTTGGCGCCCACTTAAAATTCTGAAGATGTTATCCTGCGGAGTGTGCCGTTGGCTGCACAAGCTCAACTTCAACTACACTTGCGGCTAATTAAACTCTTCTGTGCTCTTCCATTCCACACATAGTTGGGGGACTGCCATGAGCCCTCTGATTTGGAGCGTGCTTCGATGATCCAAGAAGTGACAAGGCTGCACTTTGATAGCACTTATATCTCGTTTGTGGCTCCATTGCTTGTACACAGTACATATGTATACTGTTTCATGTAGTGTGCGGTTCTCTCCGTCGTACAGAGAAATCGCATAAAGAACAATTTTGTCGCAGCGGTCCCAGCATTGGTTTCAAACTGTGGAAAGTGCACTTTAGAATCTATTTAACATGCGTTTTTTAATTAACATTCCCAAAGAGACTAGCGTTGAGCGGAAAATGCGGATACTTTCACATGAATCTATGTAAATGTAATTCGATTGACTTCACTATTGCAAACACAGACACACTCACACACAAACACACACAGCACGGCACACGCAAATGCAATAAACTCGCTTTAGGCTCTAATCAAACTGAGATTTTCACTTAGGGTTTCCTTCAATTAGCTCTTTTTTTAGTTTGTAACAAACAACTTAAGTTTAAATGCAACTACCGAAAGAATATTTATAATATTATTGAGAAAACCAAACCAACCAAATAATATATTAGATATAATAATAATATAATATAAAATATATATATAAGTATATATATATATATATTTATATAACCCATTAAAAATGGGTATAAGGGTATATTGAATTTGTGCAATATTCAAATGTATGTAATAGGCAGAAGGAAGCATCTCCGCCCACATATAGTATATATATTCTTGATCAGCATCAATAGCCGAGTCGATGTATGTAGGAACGCAAGGATCTCAGAACATATAAGAGCTATAGACTTGCAATTTTATATGTAAGTGCTCCTAGTGCCTGCGAGAGTCGAGTTTGTTTCCGATATTCGATAATTTACTCCGTTTCCAAGCAATCGATAAGAATCGATATCCTGTTTTTTGGGCAATTGCGGTAAATAATAAGAGCTAGAGTCACGAAACTTGACATATAGCTTCTAAAATAGAATATATATATATGCATTTGATGTTGGAAGAAGAGGGTTTAGGGTATCCCCTAGTCGGGAGCTCCGGACTAGAACCTTTTACTTGTTTACAGCCGTGATTAGGAGTTATTGTCTATGGATTTCAATAGAAAATGTTATTAATGTCCACTATGTTGTTTTGTTTATGTTTTGTTTGTTTTATCATTGTTTCACTTGATTTGATTAAGGGGCGTCCCAGCGTTAAATACACTGGTTGGGTACTAAAATTAACCCGCATTGATTTTGAACAATTTTGCGACTGCAAAATGAGACAAAACATCAACAAGGCAGCTGGCGAATTCAGCTCGTGTCGTGAAGGCCGCAGATGTTTTAGGCGTAAGCATCCAATGCCCGGCCCCGGCTCATAATTCATCTCGCTCAGTTAACCATTGGGTTGAGTTGGATGGCGGGTTGATGGGCTAGGAGCCATCTACAGTTGCCAACGTTGGCCATTTGGGTCTGTATTGTTTTTCTGGTCCTCGTTTTTGTAACGTTAATTGCAATACGATGCTCAGCGGCCCTGGCCGGCAAAATAATTGCTTTTGCAGAATATTTCAAACGCGAAACTTTTATATTTGAGAATTTATGAACGTGTTTAGTAGTGGCTGCTCCTCAGTATGCCACAATGTATTCTATTACATAGATTCATTATGAGCAATAGAAACACCAGCAAGGGCAATGCAATTTTCATGCTTGCCTACTTTAATGTCGCGACATAAGCGCCATGTCGGCAGCCAAAAGCGGAAACGGAAATGCAGAACACTGAACTGCTCCGTTGTTCTACGGTTGTGTTGTGTTGTCGCCGCTTGTTGTCTGCTCTGAGTTTTGTTTTGCTGTTTTCTTACGTTCTTTCCCATTTTTACTGTGTCTCATCCGCCGGCTACGTTGGATACCGAACAACCCAATCCAAATTTCGTTAGCTATGCCAGTTTTCCCATTAGCCTTGTACATAACGTTAAACTAGCGCTCGAGATTTAGTTCAGCAAACTTGAAAGTAGACAAGAGTATGCTACAAACTTTTGCCCCAGCGCAAACTTTTAAATTGATTAGTAGCTGCTACACAGAATATTCGGTTCCCTTCTTAACGAGTCCCGCCCATTGGCATACAACTGGCTGCATTTCAATTAGCCATCCCCAAGCAAAGTGCTCATGCCCAGCGCATGTATAATGTTTTTCTGTGGCGTTCGAGGCCAAAGTTTTTCTCTGGGTGGGAACGTCTTTATATGTCGTCGCCTTGTCAGCTACATTACGGACACACTTCCAATGGTGCTCAGTGCAGTAAGCATAGATTTGGCAATCGAGTGGAATATTGCAAAAAGTGACGAGCTCAACAGTTGGGTAACTGCGACATTGGAGCCCTGAGCTACTGAACGATATTACATTTCAACTAAAAAGTGTGTCCGTTTATTGGTAAATATTTAAAAGTAAAGTATTTTGGTAACTGGTAAAAGCAT
The DNA here is from genome assembly GCF_030788295.1 of Drosophila virilis. Classification (NCBI taxonomy): domain Eukaryota; kingdom Metazoa; phylum Arthropoda; class Insecta; order Diptera; family Drosophilidae; genus Drosophila; species Drosophila virilis. The sequence goes on from NC_091544.1 coordinate 24,521,565, forward strand.
GTGCAAAAATAAATTGACCTTTTCATGAAATAAGTAACTATTTTCTGTGGTCCTTAGTAGGTTTCGTATTTGAACTATGTTTAACACAAAATTTACCGTAGTTTCATGCTAGACCCTTTAAAGTGTATAGGATGATTAAAAGTAGTTTGTCAATATATTTTAATTATTAGTAAAATTGAACCCAGCTGAATATACTTTGAATTCCGTTATAATATCTTTACAAGAACACATTTGTAATAATTCGCTTTAAATTGGAGTTCTTACATTGTTATATTTTCAATGCAATGGGCAATGCAAAAGTTTAAACGAATTTGGAGACAATTAATTGAGCATAAAAGTCCACAGTAAAGAGACGACTTTACTCAAAATATACAGAGCAACTGTTAGTGAACTATTTTAATTTTTTATAAACATTTAACATGGTCCTTGAACCGACTTACTAATGCTTATTACAACAAGTAGTCATTGTATTCGGACATATTCCGTCGATAACTTGCGAATTGAATTCCAGTTTAAATTGTTAACAATTTCAAAATCGCATTAAATACCCGTTTTTAATTTTACGGTTTCTATATGTTTTATTTTTCATTGCTGTTCATGCTACGGAAAGAGTCCCGAGTCCAGGACACAGTTTTGTCATTTATCAAGTTGTGTGGCTGTTGCAACCAATCTCGTGCACGGTTCGAAAACCAGAACCGCACAAGTTTAACCCGAAAGCAAATGAACTTCTTTTTTTATTGACTGGCAAACTTTTGAACAATGGCACTTTTTATTAATGTGCTCTCAGTACCGTATTTAGCTAATAAATTTCCCCCCATTTTTCCGTTCCCATTAACTTTCAATTCTCATTGTTTTAACTTTTGCTTTGATTTTCCAGCGCGGGCAGATTGACAGTTTGCAAAATTGTAAAAAGGAAAAGTTCTCAATCTACACGCCCCTTTCGTCCTGCCCTCTTCTGCTTTTAATCCTAGATGCTGCTGCTTGCGCTCTTCATACTTGTGACATTTAAAAGTGATTTGATTTAATTTTATAACACTGCAACATGGCTTATTTAAAATGCACTTTAATTTATTTAATTGAATTCCATTTGCTAAGCCTTGCAAACGAGTCTTACTTTGTGTGCGTTTATTTTTTATTATTTCTAATATTTTTTGTTTTTGTTTCTTTTTTTTTGACGTGGCTCGGATTTATTAAAGCATTAAAGTTAAGACATGCAATTTAGTGTCAAAGCGGGCAGCTTTACGGCAACAACAACAACAACAGCAACAACGACCCCAGCAATCACCAGTGGTAGTGTCAATGTCGTTGTTAAAGCTGCGGCTGCCCTTTGCTGTTGCTCCGTTCCGTTGTTGTTGTTGTTGTTTCGCTGCTGTTGCTGCTGCTGCTGGCACAGGATCAGGACATGTACATGATTACCATGGGAGGCCGGTGCAACAGCGGGTGGTCCTTTTGGCTGGATTCTGGCCGTTACTCCTGCTGCCGTTTGGCAAACTGAATGAGCCTGTAATTTGTACTTGCACTCATGAACAAGGGTATCTTTCCCCTCTGTGTATGTGTGTGTGCGTGAAGTTATTCAGCAAAAAAATACGGAAAAAATGTCGAGGCAAAAGGCAAAGGACTGGGTCTCCACCCTGCCAAGGTCAGCCCAAGGATAACGCATATTTACGTGTTGCCCCACCCACTCCGAACGTCGACACTTTGGAAAGCAGCGCCCCGTGATATTTCATGCTTTTGTTTAGCTGCCTCTCACGCACATACACGCACCCGCACATAACTACTGCTTTGTTGTTGAATTTTTTTTTTCAATTTTATATATTGCAGAAAGCTAGGAAATGGCACATGTTTGTGTTTGTCCTGATGCTGGCGATAATCCACTGATGTCATTTATTTGGCTCGCTGCGTCGACGCCTCATCCGATGCAATCCTCCTTCTCCCCCCATCTCCCTTACCTGCTGCCACTGGCCAGGCCAGACTTTATAACCTTATATCTCTATCAACAGCTTGAAGCTTTGAGAATTGCTCACTGACGCAGAGTAAAATTCACGCTTCAATTGAAAATTGCGTGCGTGATATTTAGAACAATGTGTTGTCATCGCAGCAGTCCCAAAAAAAGGGCCAACTCCCATAACAATAACAAGTCAACAACTTTCTACATATCGATACAAGGGCTTATGCCCCCGACGCATTACCAAAAATGTTTTTGTATGCCCCAACATAATGTATTGGAATTTATGAATAAATATGTTACTGAGAGGGTATTTCGAACTAACACATATTCATGACAAACGGTTATCGACTGAACACGTATTCAGTCAATCGAACGAATCTTTGAAAATAATATTGAATTGTATAGGATGCCGATCAGAAATGTTTTATTCACACGTTCCTAGCTCGTATAGGTTTAGCATTACGTTGTTCCATAATTAGTCAGCCAGTCTCATGTATATGAAGACCAGTTTTTATTTATGCAAAAATAAATTCATATTTAACTTGTTCAACCATAGTGTTAGGGTATGCATTCTTCAGTAATTTTAAAAAGTTCTTCCTTATGTTATTCTTTCACTTTCATGTATACATGCTGCCGTGCTGTGCCGTTTGGTAATCATTCGAATGGCTTCTAATAACATTGAGGTGGATGCTTATATTTATAAATTGTTAAATATAAGGCAAGGTTCCCGGGCATAATAGAAATTCTGAAGGCATCCAACGAAAATAGCAACGCGTTGTATATATTGTGTACAGATATGGAAAATCGGCAGAAAGCACACAAACCGGCTGCGCCTCAATTGGCCCATCGAGCCGAGGCAATGAGCAGTAACAGGCAGAAGGCAGCAGTCAACAGCATCCTGGCAATGGCAACTTAATGCCAACCAGACTTCGAGATGGCAGGAGGCTAGCGTCAGGGAGGAGATGCAACACGGAGCGGACTCCACACAGTTCATTGAGTTCGACTTGCTGTTTGTTTTATTTCCAGACGCGCTTTAATGTCGTTTATATTTATACAATTTAGGGCCGCTTCCCCAGAGCAAGAGCCAAGTGCAAGTGCCGCTTTGTGGGTTCACCAACATCAGCTTTCGTGCTCACTCCTCCTGGCCTCAATGAACGGGTCGATAGATTTTTACAGCATGCCTTCCTTTTATGACAAGGACAATAACTCCTTTGCCAGCCTTTTGTGTTTGCGCATTCGCCGCAGTTCATCAATTTATTTAGCATTTTTATGCGCTTTGCCAACTCGAAATTGTTTAAAACGAGCTATATTGATTTAATTAACGTCCTTAAACGGCCCTAAAGGGAACCAATGGTCCAGTACCAAGCGCTCTGCCCACTTTAGGTACATGCATATTCAATTTGATTGAGCTTCTTCCATTTGAGGACTCTAACAGCATTTTCATGTACGCCTTTTATGTACGGGTTAACAAAAAGAAAATAAAAAGATTATAAATCAAATATTGAATTTTTTAAAATTAATTTAATACTTCGTTATGCCACTTTTTCAGGTTTACCAATGGCAAGTATAATTTTAGTTTTTTGTCCATAGTGCAATATAATATTTTATCCTTTGAAAAAGTCAATATATATATATATATTTAAATGCATTATTATTAGTTTTTGCTATGCAATTTCTTTTAAAGAATTCATTTCTGAAAGCTGAATAATTACCCAGAGGCATTTTAAATTTTTACAATTTCATTATAGTAAAACCGAGACTCATGTCAGCATTTTATTTATTTACCTTTTCATCACAATGCTGCGCCCTAATTGAAAACAATAAAAACCAGTCGAGGAATAAAACTTTTTAAATGAAAATTATCTTTACTTCGCTTCACTGACGACTAGAGCTAATTTATAATAATAAGCATGATGGCAGCAAAATGATTGAAGCTTATGAGAGCAATTTGAACCTATTTCAATTATGTAAGACTTAAGCAAATGCGTGCAACACCAGCCAGGAGAACTGTCAAAAACACATTCATGCCACCATCTACGGGAAAAATTGAGAAGATAAATGGCATAAACATAATTAAATTTAAGCAAATTGGGCCCGTTTTTCGGTAGATGGGTTATTTAGAAGGGCGAGTCCTTCAGGCAACTGAACAATAGGGGTTCGAGCTTAAATTCCTTAGACACAGATGGGTTAGGTTCATTGATTAATTATAAGCGAATGCTGACAATAGCTTCTCTTGGGGAACTCTGGTAAAATGTATTGACAAATTTTAAAAAGATCTCCATACAAATTATCTTTTTATGCAGCTAACGGCATATATTACCATTTTTTATTTCTAATTAATTTGTAATTATGAACTAGTTAAATAGAACAATCTGATATTTTTTCATACATATGTGTGTGGACTGCTATGGTAAACTACACACATACACACGCCCACACACAGAAAGTCACACTAACATAAGCATAAGCACAAGCCACACGCAATAATCATAACAACCGAATAACCAAAATCCCTTCACAAACACAACTCCCACTCACTATCACACACACACACGCCACACATACAGCAGACACACATACACACACTTGCTATACCCCAAGGGTCTAGGGAATTACGCCCGCGCATTTGGTTGGAGCCACCAACAAAGTCATCAGGACAATGATTGCTCTGGCCTTATATATTGGCAAACAAATTCGCTGAGCAGCTGAAAAAGCGCAGGGAACCCGTCCAATGCCAACCACCAGGACACAGGGACACAGGGACGCACACGCATTTCGGTTCATTAACCAACCCAACAAGAGAAGCTAGGAAAACAAAAAAAAAAAAAAAAAACAGAGAATAGAGAATCGAGAAAGCGAGAAACTGTAAAGAACTAGCAGCAAAGGGAAACAAAATTACCAAAAGCAAATAAAATGTTTTCGAGGGTTTGACGCTGCTTCAAATTCCGTTTGGGTGATAAGTTGCTCACTCCAAAGTTTTGCTCCTAATCCTCCCTTGCTCCGCCACCAGTCGCATAAGCTTAAGATCTGTGCAGTTTGCGATTTGATAGCCCCCTGCGCTATGCAACGTTTCTTTTTTATTAGTTCTGCGCTTATCCGCCATTTTGACAGTCGTTATTTGGCTGATTACAACAAGGACAATGCCCAGGCAGTCATTCTCTGTGTGTATGTGTCGTTGTGGTGGCAACTGCTGATGTGTAACCACTGTTACACTATGCAACAAATTTGGTGCGTAGCGTAATACAAGAATACTATAAGTCGGGTAGCTTTAGCCAATTATAAATATGTGAGGTACTACATGTACATATCCGTTGATTTAGTTTCCAGTTTATAAGCTAAAAAGAGGTTTAGATTTTTAATTTGTTTGGTTGAGTGGTTGCATAGTGTTATTTTGGACCAAACTGCTTTAACTTTAGTCGCTTTTGTGGGTCATTAGTGCGTTGTGTTGCGTAGGTTTTGGTCGGTGGTTGGTCTCTGGCTTATTTTCTCATTAGTTAGTTGATGCACGTTGCGCGATTTGTCCCCACAATGTTAGCGAAACGATCCAATTTTCGGTGGGGCACGCACTCAGCTTAAACTTTATGGAGCTCAACATGGCAGGAAATTCCGGCAGCTGCTTGCAGTTGGCGCATGGCTGTTACCAGTTGTTTTAGATGCGTTGCTTGCATTTCGCGCTTTGCTGACTGCATCCATCTTGGACCCCAACCAACACATCTCCTCGCACCGACAGACTGACTAGCTGACGGACTGAGTGTCTGCTTGAGCGACAGCTGCACAATGCAACCCCTGAGTGGCTTGTGGCACTTGCAATTGCAACTCTATTGCTTGCCACCACCCAACCACCCAGACAAGACACCAGAATGTTAACTGAAAACTGTAAACTTTATGTCTGTAGTTTGGCCTCTGCTCCTCGCTGCAATCTTCACTATTGTGTGTGTATCTTTTTGTTGCGTGTCCATCACAAACATAAAGTGTTGTTTTGCGTGCTGCAAGCCACGAAAAGTTCGCTCTTGGGCGCAACAAAAAAAACCCTTTGGATGCTCGACCAGCTGAAATTTAAATAATGTGAGGCCAGGCCCGAGTTACTGTTTCAATATGTTTTAATCTTAATACACATAGTGACACATATACATACAAACGTAGTCGTAATTACATATATATGGAGTACAAATCTGTTTTGCTGCTTAACTTAATGGTTGGATCTTTCAATTATATGCCTGGCGGGACAAGTTTTGTGCTTCAAGTTCTGTTTGCTATTCCTATCATCACCATTATTTTAACCATTTCTCGCTCGTTGGAAAGTTGAATCTACCGGGCTACCTTTAACCCTACGTATCAGAATTATTGAACTTTATATTTATACCTAAAAATGAGTTGTTCCGCATATTTACTATTTAAGTGTCGAGCCCAATATTATGTTATGACCCACTTATCCACACTAGAGGAGTTGGCTTGCCACTCAGACGAGGACCTTCGAAAATAAGCCGATCGGATGATGAAGAAAGAAGTTCACAACATTTTCCACCAATTTTCCACACTTGCGTATGAAATGTTGTGAAGCCTTCTCGCAAAATTTCAGCCTTCCAGCTCTTTTGGGTTAGGCTTTGCTTTGATCGCCAATCAGTCAGTCAGGGCAAACAGTTTTATGTATATAGATAAGTTCCTAGTGGATTGGCTCCAATTAATTATTCACTTATGTACTGTAAATTGTAAATTGTAAATTCTTGCTGCTGCTTTTGCTCGGATGGTTTCCCTTTCTCTCTCTGAAAGCACTTAAAGGACTAAGTACACGTACATATACACAGCAAGAAATACAGCTTCATGTTAAAGTTTATACTTATCGCTATTTTTGGAACGCGCACACATACATACAAATTACTCTATGAGCTTATGTGCTATACGTACTGAATATTAATAATTGCCATTTGTTATCATTTTGGTTTAAAGTTTTCTTTCTCCTTCCCAGATTTGTTTGTTTTCTAAACAATGAGCATGATTTTGTATTTTCCACTTTAATTATTTTCCTATGTACGTTTCTGTTATGTCTGTCCGAATGCATTACGATGCATTTTATTCATTATGATTATTAGTTTTTAATAATTGTTTAAGAAAAATGGTTTGATTAGCTGAGCATTTTATGAGCCTAATCTTAACCCAATAAATTCTTATATAGGTTCTTATATATGCTATTATAATATGTTTTATGCTGTGAGCAGCTTCAGAGCTTATGACATGCCACATTGTTAGATATTTAACTATTGGTGTTGTATCCAGTGTTTACATAGTATGCCTGTGCTACCAGTTTAGAAAATTTACGCTGTTTCATAACTGCCAACTGAAAACTATAAAAATATAAGTAACTTATGGCTAGTTTTCAACTGAATAAACAGTTTATTAAATTAAGTTCTTAAGACTTTAAGCAGCTTGGCTATACAGATAAGCTTATAATCTCTTTGACCTTACATAGCTTATTGTATTATTTGTGAATTAAACATTTACTTATAGTTCTAAACTTATTTTCAATCAATAATTTGTGTGCTTGCCCGAAAAAATGCCAACTTCATGTAATAAAACAAAAAAAATACCCCTTGTGAGCCTTTGCACTAGATGAGCTCGGTTTCTGTGTTTGCTGTTCCTTTACCTAATCAAGTTTTGTTTTTTTATAATATTAAACATAATATCAATGCCCCATTTTCTTCCGTTCCTGTGCAAGTTGATTGGCGCTTAGCTTGTGAAACTTAATTGGTTGGCAAAACTGTCTGTCAAAAAGTAGCATACAATCAAACGCTCTCCTAGTGTTGCCACATTGCAATTTTCACAACATACGACAGCACTGGCAACTGTTTTATTCGACAACATCATAATAGACAAATGTATATTAATTTGAGAAATGTCATTAATTAATTTGACGATGCCACACATTCACAATTTCATTGAGAGCATTATATACTCATGCGACATTTAACTTCAAGTCAAGTTAAATTTATTAGATGCGATAGAGGAGGGGCTGCGCTACAGAAATACTACAATTCGAAATAACTTGACATATCGTTAATTTGGATTAATTTCTTGAGGGCATTTTGCTATTAAATTGATATTATTATTTTAAGGCTAAGGTAGGTTTAAATTCTTTTGCACCCGTCATATTATATAGTAGGAGTTAGGAAAAACGAATAGCTTCAGAAACTCGTTATAAGCATTTAAGTTAAGTTTAAATACCCATTAGAGGAGCATTGCTTAAAGAGGGCAAATAGAGTAAGGGAGGCGTGTCAGGTACGTGGACAGGTTGAAGACGTAGCTTTCTGTTAAATATAATTTAGAGATGGGTTGACATTTACAGGATGCATGGCATAAAGAACTTAGGGTATATAATCTATTAATGGAAGATCTAAGATATGACGTCTAATTGTAACTACTTATATTAATATATTAATACAAATATTGGTCCAATAAGAGACATCCAGGTAGTCAAGCTATTGGACCAGTAACAAAAGTAATCAAGAATTATATCGCTATATACAAATATCAATGCATATATTATTACTAATATGGTTGAGTGCTTTGGGAGAGTTTACTTAACCGAAGCGCTTGAAGAGCTTGACGCCATGCCCGCCTGGTACTCCAGCTGTGGCGTTGTCTGCACCAGGGCCAGACCTACGCTCTCGCTGTCGCTGTTTTCATCGCTGTCATGCACATCGTCCACATCCTCCAGCGTTGTGATCTGACTCTGCACGCTCTGGCGCATTTCGAGCGCTGCATGCTGCACCTCAGTCGGCGACTCCGCAGCCTCTATCAATGAAGGTGCCGAGCTGGTGGCCACGGCCGTAGCGGCGAGCGATGAGTTGGAGTCGCGCAAATGCTTGATGCCCATCATGGGCAGCGGCATGGGCATAAACGATACATGATGAGTCGAACCCGATGAGCCCGATGCTCCTATATCGTTGGGCGTCAGCGCAAAGCTGGTGTGTTTCATGGCTGGCGTAATTGGAGTATTGGCCGCACTAACGGATTCACCTTTCATCCCACCGCCACCAATAGAGGCTTCTAGCAACAGCGTGCGCGGCACCGAAGCGAGCGTGAGCGTGGACACCGATGAGGGTCTGCCACTGCCACTGCCGAGATGCAATGTGCTGACCGAGGCTGCCGCTGCTGGCGGCGCCGTAATTGTCACAATAGTCTTAGCTGCGCTATTCACCGCCGACGTCGAACTGTAGTCGCCCCGCAGCTGCATGCCTGAGCTGCGACGCCTGGCGCGATGATGATGCCGGTGAAAGCTCTGGCAGCGCGTGCAAGAGCGCTGCGAGGACGAAGGCGTGTGTGCCGCCGATGAATGATATTGATGAGAGTTGCGGGCGACGCCACCGCCAGCGCCGCCGCCGCAGTTGCTGCTACCACTGCAAGTGCTGCAGCTGCTCGGCTGACGTCACATCAGGGTGCGGTCCAGCTGATTGACGGAATGGTAGCCAAAGGATGTTGAGGCGGCCACCATAGCAGCGGCAACATGGCACTGTGCAAGCAAAATAGACAGACGGAGAGAGAAAGGTAATATGAGAATCTTGTAGTTAAATTTCAATTTTAGTGCTTTGCATACAGCTTACAGGCAGTGTTGAAATTTGTTTCTCTCTCTGTGTGTGTGTGTGTGTGTGTGTGTGAATGTGTGCTTGCGAGTGTCTTTGTGTTTGTAGGTATAGCAAAACAATTTGCCTTAAAGCATCGCAACAGCGGCAACAAAGATGTTCAAGACAACAATGACAACAACAATGACAACAATTTGAAAATGTTGCGGGTTTGCTTTCAGTTTTTATGTGCACTTCGGTGCTTTTTTTTCGGGTGCAGTAAAAGTCAAAGCGAAATGCATGATTGAAAAACAACAACAACGACAACAATAAAAATAACAACAAGAACAAGAACAGCAAAAATAAAACAAAAGGCAAAGCAATGCAACACAATAAAAGAAATGTGGTTTCTGCAAATGGCAGCAACAGCAGCAGCCTTAGCCGTAGCCTTAGCCAGGTTCGCAGCAGGTTGGGGGCTGATTCCACACAACACAAAAATACAATTTCCGAATATTAGCTGCAACATCTCTGGCCCACAAATTTCAATTTCTGGTATTCAGTGGGAACGTTCCCCAAACACCAACACCAAGAAACAAAAAACAAAAAAAAAAAACAGTAAAATCTTTATCATCATTCTGTTGAATGCTCATTATCATCTTGAGCAGGCATAATGGCTATGCAATTTCATGAGCAAACCGGCCATGTGGTTACTTGTCTGTTGTTTGTATGTGTGTGTGACTCCCATCGAGCTGCATTCCGAATTGTGTGGTTTTTGTCTATTCTTCAGGAATTGCACGTTGCAATTTGCTTCTTTTCAAGACAGATTGGACCTTCAATTCAATTACAGGCTGACAGCAATTGTGGCACATTCTAATATCCTCTTTGCTTGTAAACGACTTTTATTACGCATACGCAACGATTTGTCGGTCCTTGGGCGTTGCCACAATTTGATTAACTGCTGTAACTAGCTTTTGATTTGAATTTCTCCCTCAGGCACTTGAATTCAGGCATTCGTGTAACACAACTTTTGCTAATTACTTTTTAATAAAACTTAAATATATATATATATGCACCAAATTTTAATGTCAGTATCGAATTCTCATTTCTAAGCTACATATATAATAAACACGCGATTTCTCAAGTTTTACTTCTTTTCGGATTTATTACTCACAACATAGCTACAGCATTATCTAAAGAGCGTGACTAGCTCTCAAAAATAGGCGTGCTACGGTCAAAGTTCACTCAACTCTTGGGGCCGTAAAATGATTTTTTTTTTGCTCTTGAATTAGTCACTGCTACGCCCTTTTCTTATAATTTATTACTAAATACTCTATTTGCCAGCAGTCGGGATACACCCAAGGATCAAACTGCCAGACGTTTGGGCAGCTGCCATCCATTCGGGACAATGAAAAGTGTAAAAGTTTTGGAAATTACTGACACTGTACAGCTAAAAATTGTAAATACAGCCTATGCCGACTATTAAGTTATGCTGTCCTTATCCCATGAGGTACATGGGACAAATCTTGTCGCATTACCACTATATTCCTTAATGCTACAAAAGCATGTTATACCAGGGCTTCCGACTGCAATTCATCACAAATGTTTGAGCTTTGTTATGCACCGAGATACACAATAGCTACGTACATATATGAAATTAATTATGACCTAAATGGAATAGGTACGAGGCTTTTACCATTGGAATATATCTGTGTTACAGGGTATTAGGTAGGCCAAAAGCTTCGGTTTTGTTGCGCAACACCAAACGGCGCGACGATGGCCGCTTTTGGCGACTCTGTCACATAATTATAAACGTTAATTTCACGTTCACGGTCCATTAGGGATAATTGATGTTTTTGCAACATTTGTGGTAAATTACATTTTGATGTTCTGCCTCACGAGGTTAACAAAATAAAACCAAAAGCAAAATGAACAAAATTCCAAAATAAAACAAAAAGTCTGCACTAACTGGCGACAAAATGTCGGTAAGCACGACATCGCTTTAATTTAACCGTCAATTTGTGAAACGGCAAAGAATTTGTTTGATTGATTGTTTTAATAATAATTTGGCTTTGGTTCTCATAAATGGCACAAAGCGCTTGCCAATAATGAATACAATTAGCAGCGTTTAGCACAGCAGTTCAAGAGCAATGCATATTATTGTCAATACATGATAATTGCCTGCGGCAAGGACGAACTTGAGTTCAGCCTCTACTCGAAGGCGCCAAAGCGCAGCAGCTCCGTTGTGGGCCCCGGTCTCAGGGTGGCCATAGAGTTCTTCTGCAAACATTTAGAATTACAATTTCATATTATTTGTGCAATATACGGCATTTTCAAGCTCTAAGCAATGTAAGTGTGAGTGTGTATGTATACGTGTGTGTGTATGATATGTAAGCTTGCGTATGTGTGGATTTCCCTACGCATAATCATGACCGCATTCCCCTTAAGCATGGGCCCCAAAGCTATATTTACAAAACACAATGATATGCAAATTCATTGTCCGTTTAGAATGTCATGTGATGCCTTGGCTAAGTCATTCTCGAAGTAATCTAGGGCAAATTCATGTTTAAATCCAGTTTCAAATTTAATTTCTTAATCAAAAAATTGCTCACTTTACGACACTTAATTAAGCTTTTATGTTAGGAAGGGTTTAATAAAAGCCAGATATTTTGATTGTTAGTTATTAAGATTTAAAAACTTAAGTTATCTGAATATTTTCCCAAAGTATAATCAGCTTCGATTAAACTCCAAATTTAGAACCCAGACAGAGTGTGTATAGCTGGGTCTTGTAAGTGGTCTGTAGGGGCGGTGACAAGTCAGAGGACGAGTCAAACAACAAGCAGAACAGCAGTCAAACAGCAGTCAAACAGCAGCAAAAGTCAATGAAGTTAATTTTCAGGAGGCACTCATACACACACTTAAGCACATGCACACACAGAAGCACGCACAGATAAGTGAGAGGACAGCGAACAGGCAAGAGACCAGAGGCAACACAGGAATAAAACGGAAGATAAGGGGTACCAGTTGCACTATGGACCACAAGCTAAGTCCTGCAAAATAGGTAAACGAACCGAAATCACCCTCGGCCTTTATGAGCGCTGTTTAACAGAACCATTTTCATTTGTTGTCCGTCTGGGAAATGGCAAACGGAAGTTGACTCATTTACCGCTAATTTCAGGCATTACCGGAAGCTGTGTATGCTATTAAGTGACCGCCTTAAACATTATTTACATTATGCTAGCCTAATGATTGAAGAACATCCATTAGAGTGATGGAACATGTGCCAAAATTGATATTTGTATTATGAAAATCTGTTAATTGTATCTGTGTTTTTATTATGTTCACAACAGGACACAATAGTCGAACTAGATCACTGCTACTTTAAGCTTTTATAATTCAAGAAAACAGATGAAACTAAATTTTAAATAGTTTGCCTGTTTGCCACAACATTTAATTGATAGTTAATAAAAAGCACATCATCTCTTAGCGTGGTATTGACAAAGTCGCATTATAATTAGGATAATTAAAATATTAGAGTGTCTTTATAAAAGGCTTTTCGTTTTTACATATGCATAAAGTCAGAGATTTGAAAATCATTATAATTTCAAAGCAATCGCTTTCATATCAAATCTTACTTAATCCCAAAGCATGAGGGATCACAGAGCACTCTGGGAATTTAAATGAATTAGATTGTAAGCTTTTTTATTAACACATTGAAACGAACAGAATACGATATGCTTTTACTTTACTGGTACTTTTAAGTGCCTGGCCCCCAATAACTCAGCTGCTGCTTTCGTGACCCTTTTCAACGCTTTGTTGCTTACAACAACACATAAACGATTGGAAATGTAAGAGAAATTTGCGGGCTCTGGGTGTAATTGGTATCATGTTAGCCACTCGAAGCCCAAGACCGAACTGAAAACGAACAAAAATATCCACTCCCACTTCCAAATGGCATTCGAATAGTTACTATTGAGAGCTGTAAATAACATTTTCATCATTAAATTATATAGTATATTTTGTGCATATGCGTTGAGAATGTGTATATTTGTGTGCCTAATGTTTGTTGAAAATTGAGTTGGAAATTTATAGTGCTAAAAGCATTTATGGCTAGCTTGATAGCATTTCCTAAATATCGGATGTTGGGCTGTGCGATTTTAAAATATGGCCAAGCACACTTATCGATGGTTGCGGGTGCTTCGGCTTGTGTGTGTGTGAGTGTGTGCCACAAGAGCCAAGTCAAAAGGCCAACAAGTAAAAGTGGCAACAATAACAACAACAATGGCAAGTTAAAATTTCAAAGTAAACACAGAAAAAAAAAACACATTTATATACTTACAGTGAAAAAAATTCGGACAGAGAGAGGAGAAAGAGAGAAAGACAAAGGTGAAAACTTAACAACAAGATAAACAGTAAGTACATAGTGTGAGTGTGTGCGTGAGTCTGTGTATCTTTTTATGTAGATGTAGATTATGTAGTGTATGGTTGGGAAAAGCAATAATAACAATAACAACAACAGCAACAGCAACAATGGCTTCAACGCTGCAAGGACAACATGTCCTTGCCCTGTGTGCTCGTGCTTCTAAGACTTCGTATAAGCAGGGAGCTTTTCTTTAAATTTCCCCTTACCCTGTACACACACTTAGAACGGCGTTACTAAATTATTGGCCAATACAAGCTGTTTCACCTCGCGTATGCTTAATATTGCAAATCGAACAGGAGCTTGTCATATAGATACGATTTTTAATTGCGAGGTGTCCGATAGAGCACTGAGTAGTATGTAGTAACTAGTATGTTCAACGACAATAACAACATCAACAACAACAAAAAAAGCTGCCATGCCAAAGGGAATATGACAAACAGAGACATTGAGCCAAGAGTCAGGGCTGGGAAAAACTCGGTTGTACCCATGGTGATATGCGGGCGTGTGAGGCTGCATAGTGTACGTGTGTTCGCGTGTGAGTGGGTTCAGGTGCAATACATTCAACAGGTGGAAACATAGCAAATTTTGCAATTTCTTTTTTCGCCTTCGCATACACTTAAAAAACGAATAACAAACAACAATGTCACAGGTGAGTGAACGAGCACAACAGGCGCATCGACGAGTAAAACATTGATATAGAGACAAAGAGAATTAAATGGAGATACGGATAACAAAGAGCGAGAGAGAGAGAGAGACAGATAGACAGAAGGAGAGAGGCGGGGGGCAACAATGTGCAATGTGTACAATGTTCATCACATATTAAGTTTATATGTGTGCAGGCAACACTTCGCACAGTTGGCAGTGCATGACTTTAAAGAGACGCCACGAACCAACGAACACGATACAATAAATACAAGTTAGACAAGTCGCTTACCTTGCCATTGACTTAGAAACTTAATAGCTTGGGGAAGCGCCTCAATCATTGCGAGCGGGCCTGTTGAATGGTAACTAAACCTAGGCAAAACTATATATAAGTCTGCTCGCAGGAATTGTGGCGCACGTGCTGAATTCCGTGCAGCGAGCAAGTTGAGTAGCAGCGCCGTGTCGCAAATCTCTGTAAGAACACCACCAGAATCATAATCAGCAGCCGCATTAACCACCTATGAAAAGACCTTCCTTTGGTTTGGGGCTCTGCCAACATGGTCGCAATGCCGCAACGCAGGGCTTTGTTGGTCTATGATTTTCAATATTAACGAAGTTATTTTCAACTGATGATACAAATGAATATATTGTTGTACACACTTGTAGTATATCATATATGACGATCAAAAATATTGTGATATACGTTTTGATAGTCGATTTATTACAATAATGTTTGTTAGAGGTAATTATCCAACAAAGTGTTTACAGCCGCTCAATTTAAAATGTTTTGCAAAAGTTTAAGGAGTGTTTTAAATATTGAGACATATTAATTATTTTTGGCAAGTGAAGCAATCCGACTGAATTTACAATATTTCCAACTTATGTAAAAAATAAAAAATATGGTTTGAATTTTGAATATTATAGTGTTATAAAATTATAAACTTAATATTCTGTTTTAGTACTACTAAATTTCAAAACTTTTAAAATTAAAATTTCTTAATGATTGTAATCATTTAATAAACCAATCTGGAATAACTAAAAGCTGTGACTATTGGATTTGGCTGACGCTGACCCACTTTAAGCAGAGCTGAGATACACATTAAAAAATTATACCAGCTCTGGATGCGCGCGTGGGCGGAAGCAGGCGCAGTTGCCGATGACGTTGACTGATGCGCTGTTTATTTATGCTGAACTATGAGGATGTGAGGAACCTTCCAAAGCACTGAGTGTGCTGTTCTATCTGTCAGACATGTGCGAATGCAAAGGCAGGAGCTTGGCACAGAGGGAGGAAGCGGATAGAGGCAGGGCAAGGTTAAAGCTCGCTACGTTTACTATTTTTTTCTTCTTCTCATATTCATTAAATTTGTAAATTAATTTTGTCGTTCGTTGAGTTGCGTTTTAGGAGCATACGAGAGTAGATGCATAATTTATAAACAGTTTTTGGCGTCGTTCAGCCCCACAAGAAGACAACATGTAGATGAAATAAAATTAAATGTTTCGCTATTCCAATAAGTAAAGATTGAGCAAGATTGTTAAATGGAGAGTGCTCCACGTGGAGCTAGAAGTAATTGGCATGAAAGAGACGCGGATTAATGACAAATCTCAGCAATGAGAAACCAAACAAAAACCGCAGTTCAGTTGAAATAATCCAAAAGGCTGGACAACAACTCACCTGTGACTTGGAGCGCATTGTGGGCTGATATTTACGGCGTATTTTGCGGGGACAACACATGCATAGCAGGCGCACAAAAGCTCTGAAAGGAAGACTAAATGTAAGACTTACGTCTTATGGTTGAAGAGCAAGGCACATACCTGCGAAAGTCTCGGCTCCAACAGGCATATATCACTGGATTCATGCAGGAGTTAATCCAGCCTAGCCATGTTACAATTGCCGAAACAATCTCCTCGTGCTCAATGCACTCGATGCAGAAGCCGGACAATAGATTCACTACAAAAAACGGTAGCCAGCACACAATGAACACGCCCATCACAATACCCAGCGTCTTGGCCGCCTTCTTCTCCTTGGCAAACTTGGCCAGCTTCCGAGAAAGCGAAAAGTTCTTGCCCATGTGCCGATGTCTGGCCAGGCCATTATTGTGCAGCGCAGATAGCGGTTCGTCGTCCGGCTCCTCTGGCGTGGATGTGGTTGTGCCGCCGCTATGATTATGATGATGATGCGAATGAGAGTGCGAGTGGCTGAGGGAGCCACCGCCACCACCGCCTGAGACTTGATGTGTGTTGGGGGCGGGATCCCGGGTGGTGCCGCCACGATGAATGCGTAAAGTCAGCTGCAGTTCCCCGGATGCCATGAGCACCTGCTTGGTGCCGATCTTAAGGGAGCGCGTCTGAATAACCGCCGCGCGATAAATGCGGCAATAGGTGAAGACCATGACCAAGAGTGGCAGATAAAAAGATATGGTGGATGAGAAGACTAGATAGCCCAGATGCTCGGTAAAGGTGCACTTGTAGGCGGGCATCTCACCATCTCTGGCGGCCCGCCACCACACAATGGCCGGAAAGCTAATTGCACTCGAGCAAATCCAAACAGCAGCAATCAGGCCAGCGGCACGCTTAACTGTCATCCGCATGGGATAACTAAAGGGATCCGTGATAGCCCAATAGCGATCCAGAGAGATGACGCACAGGTTCAGTATTGACGCCGTGCTGAAGAGTACGTCCAGCGATCGCCAAATGTCACACCAGTCTGTACCAAAGAACCACGTGTTCTCCAGCACCTCGTACAGTGCCGAGAAGGGCATTACCACCAGACCCACCAGGCAGTCAGCCACCGCCAGACTCGTGATAAAATAGTTGGTGGCCGTGTGCAAGTAGCGCTCCCTGATGACGGCCAGGATGACCAGCGAATTGCCAAATACCGTGGCAAAGGAGAAGAGGAACAGAAAGGCTAGCAGGCCAACACGATCGTTGGGCAGCGCCTCCAGATACTCGGAAAGATCTGGTTCCCGTGTAGTGCTGCTAGGCGCCCCATTTGTGGTATTCAAATTCAATGCTAGCTCTGTACTCGTAGGTGCCGCATTGAAGCCATTGAAGTAGTAATAAACATCCTCCGAGATGTTGTAGCTGTTGTAGAAGACCGGAGCACGAGTCTGATTAAGCACATCGCCGCGCAACAACGCCAGGACGGGCTCCACCATGTCAGAAGCAGTTGCATCAGTTTCCGGCGCCGCCAGCTGACGTGGCTCATCATTGTTCTCAGCCGTAGCCATGGCGCCGACACCAACCTAATGCGATGTCAGTGCAGCTGACACAATACCCAGTTCCTGTTCCGGTTCCTGTTCCAGTTCCTGCTTCAATTCCACGCTCTGAAGTCCGCGGTAGCCAATCAAATTAATGATTCGCATTTTTATGTCTGCGGACAAAAGTCAATACGGGAATATAATTATAATTCGTATTCAAAGAATTAATATTAAGAATGAAAATATTTATATTCTGTGAAATATCCCTACAATAGGTGTTTCTTGAAAATTCAAGGTAAACATGCACAGTAGATTTCCATAAGTTAAGTATACTTTTTCCTGCCATGGAAGCAGCTTGTAATGAAATTTCATTCAATTAAAATGTTGACTCGCATCCGTACCCACCACATCTGTGCCTACAGGTAACCACACCTACCAAATTTTGAGAGCACAAAAGCTAAACAAACACATTAATTAGAGACGTTCGCGCGTCTGCTTTTTGTCCTTTTGTTATTTTCGGACTTTTTTGGGCACGGCTTGCAAAACGATACCGTCAGACAACAGTCTGGAGTCCTTCAGGGCTTCCGTTCGAAGCAGCTGCTCTCCTTAAGGTGCACAATTCATTTACCTGTAGCCACGGCGGCTGACACAAAACGACAAACATATAAACAAATTAAATTACATTTCAAGTGGCAGAAAGGACAGGAAGTTCCGTATAAGGCACTTGATGCAGCCACCCAGTATTCCCACAGCGTTCGAGAACGGAAGTCAATAATTGCACAGCATTTAACCACGAGTTGTTGCTACTCCCAGCGAGAGTTGGGTGCATAATTCAGTTGATTGGCCTCCGTTTGCTACGTATATAAATGTTTTTTTTTTTTTTATAAATAGGTATCCCATGGTGATAAAAAAGCAAAGTTTGCACTCTGGTAAAAAACTTAACGTAACGTCGCGTTGATGTTCAAGCAAGCTTAGACGAGGATTCAGAAAGTTCCATCTTTATGTATCGAAAAAAGTTTGTTTGAATCTATTCTGTTTTCTATCCGCTCGGCGCCGAACTCATTTTCAAAGATCTTTGTTCAAAGTCTCTTGGGGAGTGATTGACAGTTTCAGAAAATTGTTACTATTTGGTGGACAGTGAAAGATTTGGTGGCTTAAGTTTCGGAATGAAATTTCCAAGGACCGGTATATCCAACCCTATAAGGAAAAAAATGCGAACCAAACTTATTTTCTGCGATGCATCTGCTCCAAGCTCCAAGATGGAAATAGCTCCGCGGGGAGATATGACGTTCCAAAACGACAAACTCCCTCCGCTCGGATGGAAATATCTCCGCGGGGAGATATGACGTTCCAAAACGACATAACTCCGCGCGGTATGATGGATAATAGCTCCGCGGGGAGATATGACGTTCCAAAACGACATAGCTCCGCGCGGTATGATGGGTACTAGCTCCGCGGGGAGATATGACGTTCCAAAACGACATAACTCCCTCCGCTCGGATGGAAATAGCTCCGCGGGCAGATATGACGTTCCAAAACGACATAACTCCAGGCGGTATGATGGGTAATAGCTCCGCGGGGAGATATGACGTTCCAAAACGACATAACTCCCTCCGCTCGGATGGAAATAGCTCCGCGGGGAGATATGACGTTCCAAAACGACATAACTCCAGGCGGTATGATGAGTAATAGCTCCGCGGGGAGATATGACTTTCCAAAACGACATAGCTCCGCGCGGTATGATGGATAAAAGCTCCGCGGGGAGATATGACGTTCCAAAACGACAAACTTCCTCCGCTCGGATGGAAATAGCTCCACGGGGAGATATGACGTTCCAAAACGACATAACTCCGCGCGGTATGATGGGTAATAGCTTCGCGGGGAGATATGACGTGTCAAAACGACATAACTCCCTCCGCTCGGATGGAAATAGCTCCGCGGGGAGATATGACGTTCCAAAACGACATAGCTCCGCGCGGTATGATGCATAATAGCTCCGCGGGGAGATATGACGTTCCAAAACGACATAACTCCGCGCGGTATGATGGGTAATAGCTCCGCGGGGAGATATGACGTGTCAAAACGACATAACTCCCTCCGCTCGGATGGAAATAGCTCCGCGGGGAGATATGACGCTCCAAAACGACATAGCTCCGCGCGGTATGATGGATAATAGCTCCGCGGGGAGATATGACGTTCCAAAACGACAAACTTCCTCCGCTCGGATGGAAATAGCTCCGCGGGGAGATATGACGTTCCGAAACGACATAACTCCGCGCGGTATGATGGGTAATAGCTTCGCGGGGAGATATGACGTTCCAAAACGACATAACTCCGCGCGGTATGATGGATAATAGCTCCGCGGGGAGACATGACGTTCCAAAACGACATAACTCCGCGCGGTATGATGGGTACTAGCTCCGCGGGGAGATATGACGTTCCAAAACGACATAACTCCCTCCGCTCGGATGGAATAGCTCCGCGGGGAGATATGACGTTCCAAAACGACATAACTCCAGGCGCTATGATGGATAATAGCTCCGCGGGGAGATGTGACGTTCCAAAACGACATAACTCCCTCCGCTCGGATGGAAATAGCTCCGCGGGGAGATATGACGTTCCAAAACGACATAGCTCCGCGCGGTATGATGGATAATAGCTCCGCGGGGAGATATGACGTTCCAAAACGACATAACTCCCTCCGCTCGGATGGAAATAGCTCCGCGGGGAGATATGACGTTCCAAAACGACATAACTCCCTCCGCACGGATGAAAATAGCTCCGCGGGGAGATATGACGTTCCAAAACGACATAACTCCGCGCGGTATGATGGGTACTAGCTCCGCGGGGAGATATGACGTTCCAAAACGACATAACTCCCTCCGCTCGGATGGAAATAGCTCCGCGGGGAGATATGACGTTCCAAAACGACATAACTCCAGGCGGTATGATGGGTAATAGCTTCGCGGGGAGATATGACGTTACAAAACGACATAACTCCGCGCGGTATGATGGATAATAGCTCCGCGGGGAGATATGACGTTCCAAAACGACATAACTGCAGGCGGTATGATGGGTAATAGCTCCGCGGGGAGATATGACGTTCCAAAACGACATAACTGCAGGCGGTATGATGGGTAATAGATCCGCGGGGAGATATGACGTTCCAAAACGACATAACTGCAGGCGGTATGATGGGTAATAGCTCCGCGGGGAGATATGACGTTCCAAAACGACATAACTCCGCGCGGTATGATGGATAATAGCTCCGCGGGGAGATATGACGTTCCAAAACGACATAACTCCGCGCGGTATGATGGATAATAGCTCCGCGGGGAGATATGACGTTCCAAAACGACATAACTCCGCGCGGTATGATGGATAATAGCTCCGCGGGGAGATATGACGTTCCACAACGACATAACTCCCTCCGCTCGGATGGAAATAGCTCCGCGGGGAGATATGACGTTCCAAAACGACATAACTCCCTCCGCTCGGATGGAAATAGCTCCGCGGGGAGATATGACGTTCCAAAACGACATAACTCCAGGCGGTATGATGGGTAATAGCTTCGCGGGGAGATATGACGTTCCAAAACGACATAGCTCCGCGCGGTATGATGGATAATAGCTCCGCGGGGAGACATGACGTTCCAAAACGACATAACTCCGCGCGGTATGATGGGTAATAGCTCCGCGGGGAGATATGGCGTTCCAAAACGACATAACTCCCTCCGCTCGGATGGAAATAGCTCCGCGGGGAGATATGACGTTCCAAAACGACATAACTCCAGGCGGTATGATGGGTAATAGCTCCGCGGGGAGATATGACGTTCCAAAACGACATAACTCCCTCCGCTCGGATGGAAATAGCTCCGCGGGGAGATATGACGTTCCAAAACGACATAACTCCGCGCGGTATGATGGATAATAGCTCCGCGGGGAGATATGGCGTTCCAAAACGACATAACTCCCTCCGCTCGGATGGAAATAGCTCCGCGGGGAGATATGACGTTCCAAAACGACATAACTCCCTCCGCTCGGATAGAAATAGCTCCGCGGGGAGATATGACGTTCCAAAACGACATAACTCCGCGCGGTATGATGGGCAATAGCTTCGCGGGGAGATATGACGTTCCAAAACGACATAGCTCCGCGCGGTATGATGGATAATAGCTCCGCGGGGAGATATGACGTTCCAAAACGACATAACTCCCTCCGCTCGGATGGAAATAGCTCCGCGGGGAGATATGACGTTCCAAAACGACATAACTCCAGGCGGTATGATGGGTAATAGCTCCGCGGGGAGATATGACGTTCCAAAACGACATAACTCCCTCCGCTCGGATGGAAATAGCTCCGCGGGGAGATATGACGTTCCAAAACGACATAACTCCAGGCGGTATGATGAGTAATAGCTCCGCGGGGAGATATGACGTTCCAAAACGACATAGCTCCGCGCGGTATGATGGATAATAGCTCCGCGGGGAGATATGACGTTCCAAAACGACATAACTCCCTCCGCTCGGATGGAAATAGCTCCGCGGGGAGATATGACGTTCCAAAACGACATAACTCTGCGCGGTATGATGGGTAATAGCTTCGCGGGGAGATATGACGTTCCAAAACGACATAGCTCCGCGCGGTATGATGGATAATAGCTCCGCGGGGAGATATGACGTTCCAAAACGACATAACTCCGCGCGGTATGATGGGTAATAGCTCCGCGGGGAGATATGACGTTCCAAAACGACATAACTCCCTCCGCTCGGATGGAAATAGCTCCGCGGGGAGATATGACGCTCCAAAACGACATAGCTCCGCTCGGTATGATGGGTAATAGTTTCGCGGGGAAATATGACGTTCCAAAACGACATAGCTCCGCGCGGTATGATGGATAATAGCTCCGCGGGGAGATATGACGTTCCAAAACGACATAGGTCCGCGCGGTATGATGGATAATAGCTCCGCGGGGAGATATGACGTTCCAAAACGACATAACTCCCTCCGCTCGGATGGAAATAGCTCCGCAGGGAGATATGACGTTCCAAAACGACATAACTCCAGGCGGTATGATGGGTAATAGCTCCGCGGGGAGATATGACGTTCCAAAACGACATAACTCCAGGCGGTCTGAAGGATAATAGCTCCGCGGGGAGATATGACGTTCCAAAACGACATAACTCCCTCCGCTCGGATGGAAATAGCTCCGCGGGGAGATATGACGCTCCAAAACGACATAGCTCCGCGGGGAGATATGACGTTCCAAAACGACATAGCTCCGCGCGGTATGAAGGATAATAGCTCCGCGGGGAGATATGACGTTCCAAAACGACAAACTTCCTCCGCTCGGATGGAAATAGTTCCGCGGGGAGATATGACTATCCAAAACGACATAACTCCGCGCGGTATGATGGATAATAGCTCCGCGGGGAGATATGACGTTCCAAACCGACATAACTCCGCGCGGTATGATGGGTAATAGCTTCGCGGGGAGATATGACGTTCCAAAACGACATAGCTCCGCGCGGTATGATGGATAATAGCTCCGCGGGGAGATATGACGTTCCAAACCGACATAACTCCGCGCGGTATGATGGGTAATAGCTCCGCGGGGAGATATGACGTTCCAAAACGACATGACTCCCTCCGCTCGGATGGAAATAGCTTCGCGGGGAGATATGACGCTCCAAAACGACATAGCTCCGCGCGGTATGATGGATATTAGCTCCGCGGGGAGATATGACGTTCCAAAACGTCATAACTCCCTCCGTTCGGATGGAAATAGGTCCGCGGGGAAATATGACGTTTCAAAACGACATAACTCCAGGCGGTATGATGGGTAATAGCTCCGCGGGGAGATATGACTTTCCAAAACGACATAACTCCGCGCGGTATGATGGGTAATAGCTTCGCGGGCAGATATGACGTTCCAAAACGACATAGCTCCGCGCGGTATGATGGATACTAGCTCCGCGGGGAGATATGACGTTCCAAAACGACATAGCTCCGCGCGGTATGATGGATAATAGCTCCGCGGGGAGATATGACGTTCCAAAACGACATAACTCCCTCCGCTCGGATGGAAATAGCTCCGCGGGGAGATATGACGTTCCAAAACGACATAACTCCAGGCGGTATGATGGGTAATAGCTCCGCGGGGAGATATGACGTTCCAAAACGACATAACTCCAGGCGGTATGAAGGATAATAGCTCCGCGGGGAGATATGACGTTCCAAAACGACATAACTCCCTCCGCTCGGATGGAAATAGCTCCGCGGGGAGATATGACGCTCCAAAACGACATAGCTCCGCGGGAAGATATGACGTTCCAAAACGACATAACTCCGCGCGGTATGAAGGATAATAGCTCCGCGGGGAGATATGACGTTCCAAAACGACAAACTTCCTCCGCTCGGATGGAAATAGTTCCGCGGGGAGATATGACTATCCAAAACGACATAACTCCGCGCGGTATGATGGGTAATAGCTCCGCGGGGAGATATGACTTTCCAAAACGACATAACTCCGCGCGGTATGATGGGTAATAGCTTCGCGGGGAGATATGACGTTCCAAAACGACATAGCTCCGCGCGGTATGATGGATACTAGCTCCGCGGGGAGATATGACGTTCCAAAACGACATAGCTCCGCGCGGTATGATGGAAATAGCTCCGCGGGGAGATATGACGCTCCAAAACGACATAGCTCCGCGGGGAGATATGACGTTCCAAAACGACATAACTCCGCGCGGTATGAAGGATAATAGCTCCGCGGGGAGATATGACGTTCCAAAACGACAAACTTCCTCCGCTCGGATGGAAATAGTTCCGCGGGGAGATATGACTTTCCAAAACGACATAACTCCGCGCGGTATGATGGGTAATAGCTTCGCGGGGAGATATGACGTTCCAAAACGACATAGCTC
Organism: Drosophila virilis; assembly: GCF_030788295.1. Lineage (NCBI taxonomy): Eukaryota > Metazoa > Arthropoda > Insecta > Diptera > Drosophilidae > Drosophila > Drosophila virilis. Next base: position 24,546,256 of record NC_091544.1, read on the forward strand.
CGCGCGGTATGATGGATACTAGCTCCGCGGGGAGATATGACGTTCCTAAACGACATAACTCCGCGCGGTATGATGGGTAATAACTCCGCGGGGAGATATGACGTTCCAAAACGACATAACTCCCTCCGCTCGGATGGAAATAGCTCCGCGGGGAGATATGACGTTCCAAAACGACATAGCTCCGCGCGGTATGACGGATAATAGCTCCTCGGGGAGATATGACGTTCCAAAACGACATAACTCCCTCCGCTCGGATGGAAATAGCTCCGCGGGGAGATATGACGTTCCAAAACGACAAACTTCCTCCGCTCGGATGGAAATAGTTCCGCGGGGAGATATGACGCTCCAAAACGACATAGCTCCGCGCGGTATGATGGATAATAGCTCCGCGGGGAGATATGACGTTCCAAAACGACATAGCTCCGCGCGGTATGATGGATAATAGCTCCGCGGGGAGATATGACGTTCCAAAACGACAAACTTCCTCCGCTCGGATGGAAATAGTTCCGCGGGGAGATATGACGTTCCAAAACGACATAACTCCGCGCGGTATGATGGGTAATAACTCCGCGGGGAGATATGACGTTCCAAAACGACATAACTCCCTCCGATCGGATGGAAATAGCTCCGCGGGGAGATATGACGCTCCAAAACGACATAGCTCCGCGCGGTATGATGGATAATAGCTCCGCGGGGAGATATGACGTTCCAAAACGACATAACTCCCTCCGCTCGGATGGAAATAGCTCCGCGGGGAGATATGACGTTCCAAAACGACATAACTCCAGGCGGTATGATGGGTAATAGCTCCGCGGGGAGATATGACGTTCCAAAACGACATAGCTCCGCGTGGTATGATGGATAATAGCTCCGCGGGGAGATATGACGTTCCAAAACGACATAACTCCCTCCGCTCGAATGGAAATAGCTCCGCGGGGAGATATGACGTTCCAAAACGACAAACTTCCTCCGCTCGGATGGAAATAGTTCCGCGGGGAGATATGACGTTCCAAAACGACATAACTCCGCGCGGTATGATGGGTAATGACTCCGCGGGGAGATATGACTTTCCAAAGCGACATAACTCCAGGCGGTATGATGGGTAAAAGCTCCGCGGGGAGATATCATGTTGCAAAACGACATAGCTCCGCGCGGTATGATGGATAATAGCTCCGCGGGGAGATATGACGTTCCAAAACGACATAACTCCCTCCGCTCGGATGGAAATAGCTCCGCGGGGAGATATGACGCTCCAAAACGACATAGCTCCGCTTGGTATGATGGATAATAGCTCCTCGGGGAGATATGACGTTCCAAAACGACATAACTCCCTCCGCTTGGATGGAAATAGCTCCGCGGGGAGATATGACGTTCCAAAACGACAAACTTCCTCCGCTCGGATGGAAATAGTTCCGCGGGGAGATATGACGCTCCAAAACGACATAGCTCCGCGCGGTATGATGGATAATAGCTCCGCGGGGAGATATGACGTTCCAAAACGACATAACTCCCTCCGCTCGGATGGAAATAGCTCCGCGGGGAGATATGACGTTCCAAAACGACATAACTCCAGGCGGTATGATGGGTAATAGCTCCGCGGGGAGATATGACGTTCCAAAACGACATAGCTCCGCGCGGTATGATGGATAATAGCTCCGCGGGGAGAAATGACGTTCCAAAACGACATAACTCCCTCCGCTCGGATGGAAATAGCTCCGCGGGGAGATATGACGTTCCAAAACGACATAGCTCCCTCCGCTCGGATGGAAATAGCTCCGCGGGGAGATATGACGTTGCAAAACGACATAACTCCGCGCGGTATGATAGATAATAATTCCGCGGGGACATATGACGTTCCAAAACGACATAACTTCGCGCGGTATGATAGGTAATAGCTCCGCGGAGAGATATGACGTTCCAAAACGACATAACTCCCTCCGCTCGGATGGAAATAGCTCCGCGGGGAGATATGACGTTCCAAAACGACATAACTCCGCGCGGTATGATGGATAATAGCTCCGCGGGGAGATATGACGTTCCAAAACGACATAACTTCGCGCGGTATGATGGGTAATAGCTGCGCGGGGAGATATGACGTTCCAAAACGACATAGCTCCGCGCGGTATGTTGGATAATAGCTCCGCGGGGAGATATGACGTTCCAAAACGACATAACTCCGCGCGGTATGATGGGTAATAGCTCCGCGGGGAGATATAACGTTCCAAAACACCATAACTCCCTCCGCTCGGATGGAAATAGCTCCGCGGGGAGATATGACGCTCCAAAACGACATAACTCCCTCCGCTCGGATGGAAATAGCTCCGCGGGGAGATATGACGTTCCAAAACGACATAACTCCAGGCGGTATGATGGATAATAGCTCCGCGGGGAGATATGACATTCCAAAACGACATAGGTCCGCGCGGTATGATGGATAATAGCTCCGCGGGGAGATATGACGTTCCAAAACAACAAACTTCCTCCGCTCGGATGGAAATAGTTCCGCGGGGAGATATGACGCTCCAAAACGACATAGCTCCGCGCGGTATGATGGATAATAGCTCCGCGGGGAGATATGACGTTCCAAAACGACATAACTCCCTCCGCTCGGATGGAAATAGCTCCGCGGGGAGATATGACGTTCCAAAACGACATAACTCCAGGCGGTATGATGGGTAATAGCTCCGCGGGGAGATATGACGGTCCAAAACGACATAGCTCCGCGCGGTATGATGGATAATAGCTCCGCGGGGAGATGTGAAGTTCCAAAACGACATAACTCCAGGCGGTATGATGGGTAATAGCTCCGCGGGCAGATATGACGTTCCAAAACGACATAACTCCGCGCGCTATGATGGATAATAGCTCCGCGGGGAGATATGACGTTCCAAAACGACATAACTCCCTCCGCTCGGATGGAAATAGCTCCGCGGGGAGATATGACGTTCCAAAACGACATAGCTCCGCGCGGTATTATCCATTATTATCCATTATACCGCGCGGAGCTATGTCGTTTTGGAACGTCATATCTCCCCGCGGAGCTATTATCCATCATACCGCGCGGAGCTATGTCGTTTTGGAACGCCATATCTCCCCGCGGAGCTATTATCCATCATACCGCGCGGAGCTATGTCGTTTTGGAACGTCATATCTCCCCGCGAAGCTATTACCCATCATACCGCGCGGAGTTATGTCGTTTTGGAACGTCATATCTCCCCGCGGAGCTATTTCCATCCGAGCGGAGGGAGTTATGTCGTTTTGGAACGTCATATCTCTCCGCGGATCTATTATCCATCATACTGCGTGGAGTTATGTCGTTTTGGAACGTTATAGCTCCCCGCGGAGCTATTACCCATCATACCGCGCGGAGTTATGTCGTTTTGGAACGTCATATCTCCCCGCGGAGCTATTATCTAACATACCGCGCGGAGCTATGTCGTTTTGGAACGTCATATCTCCCCGCGAAGCTATTACCCATCATACCGCGCGAAGTTATGTCGTTTTGGAACGTCATATCTCCCCGCGGAGCTATTATCCATCATACCGCGCGGAGCTATGTCGTTTTGGAACGTCATATCTCCCCGCGGAGCTATTATCCATCATACCGCGCGGAGTAATGTCGTTTTGGAACGTCATATCTCCCCGCGGAGCTATTTCCATCCGAGCGGAGGGAGTTATGTCGTTTTGGAACGTCATATCTCCCCGCGGAGCTATTTCCATCCGAGCGGAGGGAGTTATGTCGTTTTGGAACGTCATATCTCCCCGCGAAGCTATTACCCATCATACCGCGCTGAGTTATGTCGTTTTGGAACGTCATATCTCCCCGCGGAACTATTTCCATCATACCACGCAGAGTTATGTCGTTTTGGAACGTCATATCTCCCCGCGAAGCTATTACCCATCATACCGCGCGAAGTTATGTCGTTTTGGAACGTCATATCTCCCCGCGGAGCTATTTCCATCCGAGCGGAGGGAGTTATGTCGTTTTGGAACGTCATATCTCCCCGCGGAGCTATTATCCATCATACCGCGCGGAGCTATGTCGTTCTGGAACGTCATATCCCTCCGCGGAGCTATTATCCATCATACTGCGCGGAGTTATGTCGTTTTGGAGCGTCATATCTCCCCGCGGAGCTATTTCCATCATACCGCGCGGAGCTATTTCTTATCCATCATAGCTCCGCGGGGAGATATGACGTTCCAAAACGACATAACTCCCTCCGCTCGGATGGAAATAGCTCCGCGGGGAGATATGACGCTCCAAAACGACATAACTCCGCGCAGTATGATGGATAATAGCTCCGCGGAGAGATATGACGTTCCAAAACGACATAACTCCGCGCGGTATGATGGGTAATAGCTCCGCGGGGAGATATGACGTTCCAAAACGACATAGCTCCGCGCGGTATAATGGATAATAATGGATAATACCGCGCGGAGCTATGTCGTTTTGGAACGTCATATCTCCCCGCGGAGCAGATGGAAATAGCTCCGCGGGGAGATATGACGCTCCAAAACGACATAGCTCCGCGCGGTATGATGGGTAATAGCTCCACGGGCAGATATGACGTTCCAAAACGACATAGCTCCGCGTGGTATGATGGATAATAGCTCCGCGGGGAGATATGACGTTCCAAAACGACATAGCTCCGCGCGGTATGATGGATAATAGCTCCGCGGGGAGATATGACGTTCCAAAACGACATAGCTCCGCGCGGTATAATGGATAATAATGGACAATACAGCGCGGAGCTATGTCGTTTTGGAACGTCATATCTCCCCGCGGAGCAGATGGAAATAGCTCCGCGGGGAGATATGACGCTCCAAAACGACATAGCTCCGCGCGGTATGATGGATAATAGCTCCGCGGGGAGATATGACGTTCCAAAACGACATAACTCCGCGCGGTATGATGGATAATAGCTCCGCGGGGAGATATGACGTTCCAAAACGACATAACTCCCTCCGCTCGGATGGAAATAGCTCCGCGAGGAGATATGACGTTCCAAAACGACATAACTCCAGGCGGTATGATGGGTAATAGCTCCGCGGGGAGATATGACGTTCCAAAACGACATAACTCCGCGCGGTATGATGGATAATAGCTCCGCGGGGAGATATGACGTTCCAAAACGACATAACTCCCTCCGCTCGGATGGAAATAGCTCCGCGAGGAGATATGACGTTCCAAAACGACATAACTCCAGGCGGTATGATGGGTAATAGCTCCGCGGGGAGATATGACGTTCCAAAACGACATAGCTCCGCGCGGTATGATGGATAATAGCTCCGCGGGGAGATATGACGTTCCAAAACGACATAACTCCCTCCGCTCGGATGGAAATAGCTCCGCGGGGAGATATGACGTTCCAAAACGACATAACTCCCTCCGCTCGGATGGAAATAGCTCCGCGGGGAGATATGACGTTCCAAAACGACATAACTTCGCGCGGTATGATGGGTAATAGCTTCGCGGGGAGATATGACGTTCCAAAAAGACATAGCTCCGCGCGGTTTGTTGGATAATAGCTCCGCGGGGAGATATGACGATCCAAAACGACATAACTCCGCGCGGTATGATGGGTAATAGCTCCGCGGGGAGATATAACGTTCCAAAACGACATAACTCCCTCCGCTCGGATAGAAATAGCTCCGCGGGGAGATATGACGCTCCAAAACTACATAACTCCGCGCAGTATGATGGATAATAGCTCCGCGGAGAGATATGACGTTCCAAAACGACATAACTCCCTCCGCTCGGATGGAAATAGCTCCGCGGGGAGATATGACGTTCCAAAACGACATAACTCCAGGCGGTATGATGGGTAATAGCTCCGCGGGGAGATATGACGTTCCAAAACGACATAACTCCGCGCGGTATGATGGATAATAGCTCCGCGGGGAGATATGACGTTCCAAAACGACATAACTTCGCGCGGTATGATGGGTAATAGCTTCGCGGGGAGATATGACGTCCCAAAACGACATAGCTCCGCGCGGTATGTTGGATAATAGCTCCGCGGGGAGATATGACGTTCCAAAACGACATAACTCCAGGCGGTATGATGGGTAATAGCTCCGCGGGGAGTTATATTGTTCCAAAACGACATAACTCCCTCCGCTCGGATGGAAATAGCTCCGCGGGGAGATATGACGCTCCAAAACGACATAACTCCGCGCAGTATGATGGATAATAGCTCCGCGGAGAGATATGACGTTCCAAAACGACATAACTCCCTCCGCTCGGATGGAAATAGCTCCGCGGGGAGATATGACGTTCCAAAACGACATAACTCCAGGCGGTGTGATGGGCAATAGCTCCGCGGGGAGATATGACATTCCAAAACGACATAGCTCCGCGCGGTATGATGGATAATAGCTCCGCGGGGAGATATATTGTTCCAAAACGACATAACTCCCTCCGCTCGGATGGAAATAGCTCCGCGGGGAGATATGACGTTCCAAAACGATATAACTCCGCGCGGTATGATGGGTAATAGCTCCGCGGGGAGATATGACGCTCCAAAACGACATAACTCCGCGCAGTATGATGGATAATAGCTCCGCGGAGAGATATGACGTTCCAAAACGACATAACTCCCTCCGCTCCGATGGAAATAGCTCCGCGGGGAGATATGACGTTCCAAAACGACATAACTCCGCGCGGTATGATGGGTAATAGCTCCGCGGGGAGGTAAGACGTTCATAAACGACATAATTCCCTCCGCTCGGATGGAAATAGCTCCGCGGGGAGATATGACGCTCCAAAACGACATAACTCCGCGCGGTATGATGGGTAATAGCTTCGCGGGGAGATATGACGTTCCAAAACGACATAGCTCCGCGCGGTATGATGGATAATAGCTCCGCGGGGAGATATGACGTTCCAAAACGACAAAACTCCCTCCGCGCGGATGGAAATAGCTCCGCGGGGAGATATGACGTTCCAAAACGACATAACTCGGCGCGGTATGATGGGTAATAGCTCCGCGGGGAGATATGACGTTCCAAAACGACATAGCTCCGCGCGGTATGATGGGTAATAGTTTCGCGGGGAGATATGACGTTCCAAAACGACATAGCTCCGCGCGGTATGATGGATAGTAGCTCCGCGGGGAGATATGACGTTCCAAAATGACAAACTTCCTCCGCTCGGATGGAAATAGCTCCGCGGGGAGATATGACGTTCCAAAACGACATAACTCCGCGCGGTATGATGGATAATAGCTCCGCGGGGAGATATGACGTTCCAAAACGACATAACTCCCTCCGCTCGGATGGAAATAGCTCCGCGGGGAGATATGACGTTCCAAAACGACATAACTCCAGGCGGTATGATGGGTAATAGCTTCGCGGGTAGATATGACGTTCCAAAACGACATAGCTCCGCGCGGTATGATGGATAATAGCTCCGCGGGGAGATATGACGTTCCAAAACGACATAACTCCCTCCGCTCGGATAGAAATAGCTCTGCGGGGAGATATGACGCTCCAAAACGACATAGCTCCGCGCGGTATGATGGATAATAGCTCCGCGGGGAGATATGACGTTCCAAAACGACATAACTCCCTCCGCTCGGATGGAAATAGCTCCGCGGGGAGATATGACGTTCCAAAACGACATAACACCAGGCGGTATGATGGGTAATAGCTCCGCGGGGAGATATGACGTTCCAAAACGACATAGCTCCGCGCGGTATGATGGATAATAGCTCCGCGGGGAGATATAATGTTCCAAAACGACATAACTCCCTCCGCTCGGATGGAAATAGCTCCGCGGGGAGATATGACGTTCCAAAACGACATAACTCCAGGCGGTATGATGGGTAATAGCTCCGCGGGGAGATATGACGTTCCAAAACGACATAACTCCCTCCGCTCGGATAGAAATAGCTCTGCGGGGAGATATGACGCTCCAAAACGACATAGCTCCGCGCGGTATGATGGATAATAGCTCCGCGGGGAGATATGACGTTCCAAAACGACATAACTCCCTCCGCTCGGATGGAAATAGCTCCGCGGGGAGATATGACGTTCCAAAACGACATAACTCCAGGCGGTATGATGGGTAATAGCTCCGCGGGGAGATATGACGTTCCAAAACGACATAACTCCGCGCGGTTTGATGGGTAATAGCTTCGCGGGGAGATATGACGTTCCAAAACGACATAACTCCCTCCGCTCGGATGGAAATAGCTCCGCGGGGAGATATGACGTTCCAAAACGACATAACTCCAGGCGGTATGATGGGTAATAGCTCCGCGGGGAGATATGACGTTCCAAAACGACATAACTCCCTCCGCTCGGATAGAAATAGCTCTGCGGGGAGATATGACGCTCCAAAACGACATAGCTCCGCGCGGTATGATGGATAATAGCTCCGCGGGGAGATATGACGTTCCAAAACGACATAACTCCCTCCGCTCGGATGGAAATAGCTCCGCGGGGAGATATGACGTTCCAAAACGACATAACTCCAGGCGGTATGATGGGTAATAGCTCCGCGGGGAGATATGACGTTCCAAAACGACATAACTCCCTCCGCTCGGATAGAAATAGCTCTGCGGGGAGATATGACGCTCCAAAACGACATAGCTCCGCGCGGTATGATGGATAATAGCTCCGCGGGGAGATATGACGTTCCAAAACGACATAACTCCCTCCGCTCGGATGGAAATAGCTCCGCGGGGAGATATGACGTTCCAAAACGACATAACTCCAGGCGGTATGATGGGTAATAGCTCCGCGGGGAGATATGACGTTCCAAAACGACATAACTCCGCGCGGTTTGATGGGTAATAGCTTCGCGGGGAGATATGACGTTCCAAAACGACATAGCTCCGCGCGGTATGATGGATAATAGCTCCGCGGGGAGATATGATGTTCCAAAACGACATAACTCCCTCCGCTCGGATGGAAATAGCTCAGCGGGGAGATATGACGCTCCAAAACGACATAGCTCCGCGCGGTATGATGGGTAATAGCTTCGCGGGAAGATATGACGTTCCAAAACGACATAGCTCCGCGCGGTATGATGGATAATAGCTCCGCGGGGAGATATGACGTTCCAAAACGACATAACTCCCTCCGCTCGGATGGAAATAGCTCCGCGGAGAGATATGACGTTCCAAAACGACATAACTCCAGGCGGTATGATGGGTAATAGCTCCGCGGGGAGATATGACGTTCCAAAACGACATAGCTCCGCGCGGTATGATGGATAATAGCTCCGCGGGGAGATATGATGTTCCAAAACGACATAACTCCCTCCGCTCGGATGGAAATAGCTCCGCGGGGAGATATGACGTTCCGAAACGACATAACTCCGCGCGGTATGATGGGTAATAGCTTCGCGGGGAGATATGACGTTCCAAAACGACATAGCTCCGCGCGGTATGATGGATAATAGCTCCGCGGGGAGATATGACGTTCCAAAACGACATAACTCCCTCCGCTTGGATGGAAATAGCTCTGCGGGGAGATATGACGCTCCAAAACGACATAGCTCCGCGCGGTATGATGGATAATAGCTTCGCGGGGAGAAATGACGTTCGAAAACGACATAACTCCGCGCGGTATGATGGGTAATAGCTCCGCGGGGAGATATGACGTTCCAAAACGACATAACTCCCTCCGCTCGGATGGAAATAGCTCTGCGGGGAGATATGACGTTCCAAAACGACATAACTCCGCGCGGTATGATGGGTAATAGCTTCGCGGGGAGATATGACGTTCCAAAACGACATAACTCCCTTCGCTCGGATGGAAATAGCTCCGCGGGGAGATATGACGTTCCAAAACGACATAATTCCAGGCGGTATGATGGGTAATAGCTCCGCGGGGAGATATGACGTTCCAAAACGACATAGCTCCGCGCGGTATGATGGATAATAACTCCGCGGGGAGATATGATGTTCCAAAACGACATAACTCCCTCCGCTCGGATGGAAATAGCTCCGCGGGGAGATATGACGTTCCAAAACGACATAACTCCCTCCGCTCGGATGGAAATAGCTCCGCGGGGAGATATGACGTTCCAAAACGACATAACTCCAGGCGGTATGATGGGTAATAGCTCCGCGGGGAGATATGACGTTCCAAAACGACATAGCTCCGCGCGGTATGATGGATAATAGCTCCGCGGGGAGATATGATGTTCCAAAACGACATAACTCCCTCCGCTCGGATGGAAATAGCTCCGCGGGGAGATATGACGTTCCAAAACGACATTACTCCGCGCGGTATGATGGATAATAGCTCCGCGGGGAGATATGACGTTCCAAAACGACAAACTTCCTCCGCTCGGATGGAAAGAGCTCCGCGGGGAGATATGACGTTCCAAAACGACATAACTCCGCGCGGTATGATGGGTAATAGCTTCGCGGGGAGATATGGCGTTCCAAAACGACATAGCTCCGCGCGGTATGATGGATAATAGCTCCGCGGGGAGATATGACGTTCCAAAACGACATAGCTCCGCGCGGTATGATGGATAATAGCTCCGCGGGGAGATATGACGTTCCAAAACGACATAACTCCCTCCGCTCGGATGGAAATAGCTCCGCGGTGAGATATGACGTTCCAAAACGACATAACTCCCTCCGCTCGGATGGAAATAGCTCCGCGGGGAGATATGACGTTCCAAAACGACAGAACTTCGCGCGGTATGATGGATAATAGCTCCGCGGGGAGATATTACATTCCAAAACGACAAACTTCCTCCGCTCGGATGGAAATAGCTCCGCGGTGAGATATGACGTTCCAAAACGACATAAATCCGCGCGGTATGATGGGTATAGCTTGACGGGGAGATATGACGTTCCAGAACGACATAGCTCCGCGCGGTATGATGGATAATAGCTCCGCGGGGAGATATGACGTTGCAAAACGACATAGCTCCAGGCGGTATGATGGGTAATAGCTCCGCGGGGAGATGTGATGTTCCAAAACAACATAGCTCCGCGCGGTATGATGGATAATAGCTCCGCGGGGAGATATGACGTTCCAAAACGACATAGCTCCGCGCGGTATGAAGGATAATAGCTCCGCGGGGAGATATGACGTTCCAAAACGACATAACTCCCTCCGCTCGGATGGAAATAGCTCCGCGGGGATATATGACGCTCCAAAACGACATAGCTCCGCGCGGTATGATGGATAATAGCTCCGCGGGGAGATATGACGTTCCAAAACGACATAACTCCCTCCGCTCGGATGGAAATAGCTCCGCGGAGAGATATGACGTTCCAAAACGACATAACTCCAGGCGGTATGATGGATAATAGCTCCGCGTGGAGATACGGCGTTCCAAAACGACAAACTTCCTCCGCTCGGATGGAAATAGCTCCGAGGGGAGATATGACGTTCCAAAACGACATAAATCCGCGGGGTATGATGGGTAATAGCTCCGCGGGGAGATATGACGTTCCAAAACGACATAACTCCGCGCGGTATGATGGGTAATAGCTTCGCGGGGAGATATGACGTTCCAAAACGACATAGCTCCGCGCGGTATGATGGGTAATAGCTCCACGGGCAGATATGACGTTCCAAAACGACATAGCTCCGCGCGGTATGATGGGTAATAGCTCCGCGGGGAGATATGACGTTCCAAAACGACATAACTCCAGGCGGTATGATGGGTAATAGCTCCGCGGGGAGATGTGATGTTCCAAAACGACATAGCTCCGCGCGGTATGATGGATAATAGCTCCGCGGGGAGATATGACGTTCCAAAACGACATAGCTCCGCGCGGTATGAAGGATAATAGCTCCGCGGGGAGATATGACGTTCCAAAACGACATAACTCCCTCCGCTCGGATGGAAATAGCTCCGCGGGGAGATATGACGCTCCAAAACGACATAGCTCCGCGCGGTATGATGGATAATAGCTCCGCAGGGAGATATGACGTTCCAAAACGACATAACTCCCTCCGCTCGGATGGAAATAGCTCCGCGGGGAGATATGACATTCCAAAACGACATAACTCCAGGCGGTATGAAGGATAATAGCTCCGCGGGGAGATATGACGTTCCAAAACGACATAGCTCCGCGCGTTATGATGGATAATAGCTCCGCGGGGAGATATGACGTTCCAAAACGACATAACTCCGCGCGGTATGATGGGTAATAGCTCCGCGGGGAGATATGACGTTCCAAAACGACATAACTCCCTCCGCTCGGATGGAAATAGCTCCGCGGGGAGATATGACGTTCCAAAACGACATAATTCCGCGCGGTATGATGGGTAATAGCTCCACGGGCAGATATGACGTTCCAAAACGACATAGCTCCGCGCGGTATGATGGGTAATAGCTCCGCGGGGAGATATGACGTTCCAAAACGACATAACTCCAGGCGGTATGATGGGTAATAGCTCCGCGGGGAGATGTGATGTTCCAAAACGACATAGCTCCGCGCGGTATGATGGATAATAGCTCCGCGGGGAGATATGACGTTCCAAAACGACATAGCTCCGCGCGGTATGAAGGATAATAGCTCCGCGGGGAGATATGACGTTCCAAAACGACATAACTCCGCGCGGTATGATGGGTAATAGCTCCGCGGGGAGATATGACGTTCCAAAACGACATAACTCCCTCCGCTCGGATGGAAATAGCTCCGCGGGGAGATATGACGCTCCAAAACGACATAGCTCCGCGCGGTATGATGGATAATAGCTCCGCAGGGAGATATGACGTTCCAAAACGACATAACTCCCTCCGCTCGGATGGAAATAGCTCCGCGGGGAGATATGACATTCCAAAACGACATAACTCCAGGCGGTATGAAGGATAATAGCTCCGCGGGGAGATATGACGTTCCAAAACGACATAGCTCCGCGCGGTATGATGGGTAATAGCTCCGCGGGGAGATATGACGTTCCAAAACGACATAACTCCGCGCGGTATGATGGGTAACAGCTCCGCGGGGAGATATTTTAGAAATTAAGCTCGCAACTGTGGTAAATCGGCAGAAAACAGTTGTAAGAAAGTTTTTCGGATATTGGGTGAAATATGTAAATATATATAAGTCATACGGGCAAGGCCAGGGAATAAATGCTAGTGTTTTAATATAAGACAAGTGACCTATAAAAAGTGTCTCGATATGTGCAAGTACATTATATATTAAAACTGGCTGATTAATTGAAATATTTATATTTGTCCTTGCGCCCTTTCCCTTTCCTTTTTTTAATTAAATTCCCTTCCTTGAGAGTAGCAAAGCTAGAACATCTTTAACACTTCCTGACAAACTCGTTGGGCCTAACGGAAGAACTGTTAACAATATGATTGAAATTAAGTGTATATTCGGTTGACTGACGATTGGATTTAGGGTGCGATTTGCTCTGTATTCATTGAATAGGGTCCATGCAGCCGGTTGTGACTTTAGTTTTCTCAGTCAATCCACTCGGGGCAGTTCAAATCTGTCTTGCATTTTAAACGACGTGTGGCTTGGCCACAGTACGTTTTTGTTTAGCCAGATTCTGCCTTTATCACATCGTCCTGACTGCTTTTGCAAGCTATTCATTTCATGTCTGCCTGTGATTATCACCTGCCAGTCTAAGACCATGGTGGTAAGGCGTTGCTGGCAAGCCAAACGTAGCCACATACCTTGGCCTCACTTGCCTTCCAGCCAGCCAGTCAGCCAGAATTTTGCTCCTCATTTCCGGCGGATTCGCGTCGCCTGCATGCCATAAATTTTCCTGCCTGCCTGGCTTCTGTCGTTGGCTTATCTCTCCCTTCACCCTAGACGCCTACTATCAAGTTCTGGTGTCGTTATGCTTGCTTTCTTCGCCTTTCGTCTTTACTTTGCCAGCTTTTCAGCTGTTTAGTACAATTTCCTGGCGCATTTCTCACGCACGACGAAAAAAAAAACTGTGAACATTTTTTTCACTTACGATGAACGTGATGACTCCGTGGATGTGCACTAAGTCAAATGTGAGCAAAGTGGAGTCCTGTGTGCCCAAAAAGTTTTGCCTCTGCAAGTAGCCCAAAACACCGCCCCAAGAAACTTACCAAAAAGCTTAAAAACAGGCTGCCACATGAAAGACCAAAGAAAACATGAAAAACAAGTAAAATTGGTCTGGCCGGGAGTCCCCGTCTAGCAGATACCCTGAACCCAGCGCTGATCTAACCATAAGTACGCAAAATTAGCCGATTGCTGTGCAGTTTATGCAGACGCGTTTTACATAGGGATAGGCAGAATATACATACATATATGGGGTCGGAGATGGCTCTTTTTAGCTGTTACATATATTTGTACAAAACAATATACCCATTTAGTCATATGCAATGGTCTCAGAATATGAAAACAACATGAAACCAAGAAGAAAGGCAAATTCAAATGGCGCACTTAAATGTGTGTAGGGATGTTTGTGTGTGCCTGGTTGTGTGGGTGCGTCCGGTGGATTGCGTGGCGCAACAATTTAATTGAATCAGCCTTAAAGCTGACCTCTATTTGGCGCACTGCCAAATCCGACCCTTTTAATAGTGGTCTATGCAAATGACGTCGGCCACGGCAGCAATTTGTACATGTGCTTAAACCCTTCCATCCCGTTCCATGTCCTGTGCCTGTATCTGGCTGGAAAAGGACCCAAATTGGTTAAGTCATTGAATAGAGGAATGACTGTTAACCGGCACCCATTTATACGCACTGATTACGAACAATTTTGTTCACACTTCAGCAAGGTATTACGATTTAGTTGTCAACTGAGCTACGCTGCAAATACGCGGTGTCCGAGCGATATGTAATACGTTACCGTTATAAATAAAAAGCTAAAACAAAATAAAATAATTGTATATTTAATTATTGCATTTTATCTAGAGATAGAAACCAACATATTAAAAGTAATAGTATGTATTCAAGCAGAAAATTTACTCAACATTACATAACATAACTTTACATATTAAATTTACAGTAAAAGCTTATGCAAAAAAATATAAAATAAAGAACGTGTGAATCTTGGAAATTATCTTTATTTGTAAGTAGAATTCTAGTACAAGATTCTAGAGGGACAATATAAATTAATTTCACAAAGTGAATTATAATATTTTGAAATATATGAATACATTTCTTAGAAGAGTAAACTGTAGAAGCTTTGAGTATTTTCTCGGAAAGAGACGACAAAAAATAGAAAAGTTGAAAAGTACTATCGCTTTAACATTTATATAGAAATAGAATTGAATTAAGCCTTATACATTTTATATAACAATTTATATATCATTGCAAGCTGGTGTACTTTTGAAGACACATTCCTTGGTACCATACTTGTGACGATTGACCAGTTTATTTTGAATATGCGTGTACAAACACAATCAATTATTGAGAAATATACCGATTCCCACGAATGTCATTTAAGCCTAAGGAAGTTACATTTTAAAATATACGACAAATATCAAAATCTATCCTTGTTTCAATTTGACAGCTATCGCAATTGGAGGCGTCTGTTCGGCGGAAATTTTAACGCCAGCTGTAAAAACACTCTCTGAATTCAAATGTTACAAAAGCAGCAGACGGCAAATACCGGACTGAGGATTTTCCCCCACTGGATGTGCTTGTTCTTCCGCTTGGCCATTTGTCGTATTTTTCTTTGAATTGTAATTACATGAACCGATTTCACTTGCCGCCTGTCGCATTGATATCATTTCAATTTATAAAATATCTACTCTTTATTTTCTGTTCTACGTTATTTTAATGTTATTCAATGTGCATGCCCGCTGAGAAGGCGTCGACAACTATGTGTAAATAAATGCTTTCAGAGCCTGCATAAGGTAGTCAAATCTATTTTGATGGCCTAGCAAGGCAAGTGCCAAGGACATGCTCCGCAGATATTATCAAGTTATATGCCTAAGCTGTTAAAGACATGCCTTCATTAATGTTTTTTCTCTTGACAGTTGAATATTCGATGCGAGAACATACATTAATTTAATGCACTATCATTCAATCGTTAGTCCAAGTTAAGAGCGAGTATTTGGTCTGAAAAGGTAAGCGAAGTGCGCACCGGGTATTGACATTGAACAACCTTTTCCCGTGCGAGTTTTCTATGCAAATTGCCAAAGAGAACGATATAAGTTGGAGCTGTTATCAGTGCCTATCAGCGTCACCCACTCAGAGTTGCACGATAAATCGTGCCTTAAATCTCTCAAATTGCTCCCCAAGCGTTTTTAAGTAAACGCACAAATGTCAGGCGCGGCGAGGCAAGGCAAAAGGTACTTCGAGCCATGTCGAATATGTAAGGGAAAGGAAAACGCCATGGCAAAGGCATTGGAGTTCAAATCTTGACAATCTTTATGTGAGCCAAGCACTCAAACACGGCGTCGAAAGAGTCAGTAAGGCACTAAAACGTCGGTAAATATATATTTTGGAGTCGACTAGCTTAGCTGTGTCTACAAATGGAATTTAATCACGCGTGCGTCGAGCTATCCACACAATCTGATGTTTGTTTTATTTTCGCCTTTGCAGATTGTCCCTTTTCTGATTTGATAATGCGCTGCCGGTGCTGGTCCCTGGCGGTATCATGCTGAGCGCGGCTTAATTATGTCACAAATATTTACACCAAAACCGAATGGCAGGACCTTTCGAGCCTTTGGTATCATGGCACGCAAGGAATCCAGCGAAAACAAACAAAAGGCAACAGAAGCAACAACAACAACCAGCCAAAGAAATCAACAATACAAGCCAAAATCAAATTAAATGAGGCTAACTCCGACCCAACAATCGGAAGCAGAGAGAGCTACGCATTTTTGCAGCAATCAAGGACGAATAAGGACGCAAACCGGAGCAGCAACCAGAACAGCTGATGGCCTTACGAAAGCGTATTTCGTGCGATTTGTTCTGTTTCTTGCAATGGTTGGCTATGATTTCTGGAAAATATCCTCTTAAATAGAGCAAAATGAATTTCTGAAATTCTAAGCAAGCTCAATGCATACAAATATGCACCTTTAAGGCATATATCATTTTGATTTAATAAATAATATGCTCATCTGGCGTTACAGGGTCCCTTGGAGTCGTGCATATTAGCTGTAATGATGTCATTTATGAAATTTTTGTCAGGTTTTGCAGTTTTTCATTGTCCGTTGTTGTTTGTTGCTGGCGTGTCATTATTTGTTACCGTTATAACTTTAGCATGCTCAAAGTTATTGACAACCTCAGCCAGGTAAACACTGGGATTCAGTGCTCGGGCCCACATGGGGACACATTTAGTGCGCTTGTCACGCAATGAATAATGATTGGACAGTAACAACAACAACAAGAACATCAACAACGACAAGAACAGCGGAGAGGGCTGCCACCCTGCGCAATCAACGTCTGCCGCCTGTCACTGGGCCAATCGAGCGTCCGTTAAGTGGCATATTGCTCATACGACATGTTTTCCCCATACAAATACACACTCGCAGTGACAGACGTCACCATGGCCGCTTCCCCAGCAAGTGTCGTGTTTAATAATTAAATACTGTTTTTAATGTGAAGAGTGAAGTGTGAACGATGAACGGTGAAGCTGCCTGTCCAGATGCTGATTGGCGGCTGGATATCAGAAAACAAACTTTAAAAAATGCAAACAACCATATGAAGCATGCTGAAGTGAATTCATAATGGACATCAAATTAGCCATTGAATTAAAATCTTTGATATGATTTAACGCGCACTTTTTGTGCAGTTTCCAATAATATGCGTGGTAGGTAGTGTAAAGAAATGTTAAAAAATAGTAAACCCAATTGAGAAGTAAAGTAAGTAGCTGGAGAGGTTTTGGGTTAATAATTGGAAAATTATTTTATATCAAGAACCTAAGTAACAATATTTTCTTTGTAATAAAATAATTTTTACAAAACAACATTAGCCCGTCATTACTCACTTGCTTAAAGGACAATGGTCAATGTTTGTCACTAAACTAAAATTACAACTTATTATCAGGTAGGTGTAGCAAACATTTTTGGTATCATCTCCTTGTGAAAGCCATAAACTGGAAATTAGTCACATATGTAAGACTGGCACTCATTTATTATTATTACACATTATTCACAGGTTCATCTGCCATATCTGGCTGCTGAGTGTCGGGTACAACGCAAATAGCTCTTTTCATCTGTGCCTCCGTGCGATTCAGCCAACAGTCCCTTTCCGCTTCACTGAACCACGCACTGCTGTCAGCTCGATTCACTCGCTATATATAGGATCGCAGTGTCCCTTGGCTTAGCTCTGCTTTCATTTGAGGCACGCACGCACGCATTTCATTTGATGCCCGTAGGGCATACATGTTTAAAGTTTAGTTTTTGATGAGTTCGCATATGTTTTATTAGTGGCGTGCCAACTAGTTCTTTGGCCCCAATTTCCAACTTGACCAAGTGCTGGTTGCGTTCATAAAAGTCAACGGCAATAAGTTAAAGTGTATCGTATAATTTGCGTGCAGGCAACGTTTCTGATAACCAACTCCCTCTTAAGTAATGTCATAGCATATTTTTGAGCTTGCACCAAAAATGTCGCTGGAAAATAAATTCCAGTCACATGCTTAGTAAAAATGTCTGCCAGTCGCCTAATAAGATAACAAAACGAAGTACGCATACACCATTATATAATTGTATACGACTGGTAAATCCCCTGTTGCTTAGAATTGCACAACTAATCACTATTTGTTAAAGTAAGCGATTTCTAATTGTTGCTCGCATTTATATACTATATTAACTAAATAATAAGAGAAGACCCCACACAAACCAAATGTATCCAAATAAGTTGTAGATATCACGATGATGAGCAATATCTATAAGAATCTCTCAATTCAACATTAGCAATGGCATTGGTAGAGGCAATTATGTCTTTAAGATTGAAGCTATTTGGCCATCCGATGGACTAATAGTTGACTGTGACTTGGTTGATCGAATAAAAGTTTATGTGATTGAAAACTTAATTAAGTCACATAAATCTGCATAGCTTAATGTACCCAGATCTGCTTTTATATTATTTACAGGGTATTGAAATATATATATATATATATATATATACTTAAAACAAACTGAAAGAAAGAGAAAACTGGGCGCCATGCACGAGCATGAGCAAATTACAAATTGGCCACGCTTCCGTGCCGTTTCCGCTGGCATCTTAGCACGTGTGAACGCAATAACTCCATTGCAACACAATTCAACTAGCAGAGAAAATAATTTTGATATAATGACAGGCTGACAAAGTCACGTCGCAAAGAATAGAAGGCAAATTCATCAGCGAGCCAATATTGACTCTGGTCCCAGACAGCGTCAGCAGCAAAAACAAAAGACTAAAACCACCTAGTAATAGACCCCAGGCGATTCCAAAGAGAACATTAATGTCGGCTCCGAGCAAACGGACAACGGCTGGGTCAAAGTTGGAGGCGCGCCGGAAGGCAAAGATTGTATCCTCGCTTATTGACGGGCTCTAATGATGTCGCAAAATAGCCACTTATATATTTTTATTAGTAATATGCCTATATCTATTTTGATTATATCTTTGCTCGAAAACAATTTTCCGCGGTAGAATTTATGTGCGCCATGTGCGCGTGACTGGCTCATAGTGAGGCCTTATGACTAATATGATTTACACAACAAATGCCATGCTTAAAATCTTTGCTACATCGTTTTACTCCACACGCAAGTTTTTGCCACATAATAGAGTAGTCATAATGCAGTCGCGCAAGCCAGACCAAGGCCATATGAACACAATTTCTGAGCCCAAGTCTATCGTATTTATGGCATTTGTTGTTGGCCTTTTTTTTTTTGTATTCAAATCTAAACTTTGTGTGACAGCTCAACAGAGTGAGAAGCTGAAATGGCGAAGTTGGGGTGGAGTCCTAATGCATGTGTTGGGGCTTATGGGGCTTTTGGGGCTTTCGAGTGACATTCTAATCAACTGCACATTAGCATGTTGAAATGGGCCAACATGCAACTCATTTTCATGCTTCACTCGTCTCGTGGTCTGGCTGCCTAGCTGCATCAATGCCTGAATGCCTGCACTTGATTAAAGTTTCATTTGCCACACTTGCTGCAACTGCTCCGGCTGCTGTCGTTTCCGCTCCTGTTGTTGTTGATTTTTGCTCACCATTTTATGGCTAATTTAGTCACAAAATTAACATTAAAAGGCAATCTGGTACCAAAGTTTAGCCATTACAGCCGCGCTTGACATTTTGCCAAACTAACCTTTCATATGATAACACCCGTGTTACTCCTAGATAACCAGGCTAGAACCGTGGAATCGCTGAACTCCCAGGCGAGAGCAAGCTAATTTCATTTTAGATTAATTAGCTTAGGATAGACGCATCAGATCACGGATAGCTGCAAGCCAGCCAGCAAAGGGGAATGCGCACAAAAGCTAGCCACGATTTTCCAATTTCGCGTTCCCGCATCCTTGGCTGGCAAATAAAAGTAAAACACGCTAAACAAAATATTACTTGTGGCTTTATTTTTATGCCAACTCAGGCGCTTTATTAATGCCGAAAAATGATTGCGGCGTATGCAAGTAGAAACGTAAATAATTTTTTTAAGAAACAACCAAGCACGCACACACACACACACACACATATTTACAAGCACATTATTCAAACCAACTTCAGACGCAGGGCCTTCAAAACCAAATGCAGGCCAAAAAACGCTGACCAAAAAGGTGAAAATTAGAAATATAAATAGACTGACAAAAGTGATGGGCAGAAATTGCACATCAAAAAACAACTACAAAAATTCCTGCCCAAATCATCCGACTGCACAATACTCTCTTCTCACTTATATAAGGGATCTAAACAGCCACAGACATTGAAGTGGAAGTCGCAAGATTATGTCTTTCCAGTTCCCATCAGTAATTCAACAAATCATATTGTGTTCTCATACAATCAATAATTATCCATATTGTAACTATAAAATAATCTGTAAAAAAGTTGACGTAGGGGTGGAACTCTGTGTATTAAAAGTATTCTTATATTTATCTACATAAAATATAACTAGTAACCCAACAATGCGGAAGGACTTGTACAAATATTTTTCATCGAAATTATTTCCCTCACACGGCAGGCTCATAACATCAATATACTCGTTTTTCCAATTCAAGAGGAGTATAAAAAAGGCACAACAAGCAAAAACTGCTTGCTAAGCCTATTGCGATCATGAAAATATGAATTTAATTTTACTGCCATAATTTGCTGTAAAAAACATAATTTACCCAACAGCAAGCGCACCACCAGGCAGCCAAATGCGAAATGTGAAATCCTTGCCAGAATGTAATGAATTCGAATACCTGTGCGCTGCGCCCAATACCAGCTCAGGTGTAAGGCGGGCGCCCCGCTGGCGACAGCGCCCAAATGTGCAGGCCACATGGACACACATACACATAGAAACACACACATACAGGCAGACAGCAGCCGCAATAGGCACGCATTGTGAGCCACAAGCAAGCGGCTTGTGTTGTTTACTCGTTCTGCAGCTGCTGCTTGTAAATTGTCATTCAAATCTGCCGTTTTACCCCGCAGCGGCGCCCTTACGGGTAGCTGGTCGTTGGGAATTAGGTGGGCAGGGTGTGGCGGAAGGGAGCTGTAGCCGCTGAAGCAGTTTACTGCAAAATTGTATTTGCGACAGCAATTTTGAGCGATTTGCGTTTAACAGCGCTCAATGTGGGTGTGTATGGTGTGTGCGGTATGTGCGGTGTGTGCTGTGTCATTCATTATTTTCAATTTTTCAATTCACAAACTTTTTTCAGCTACTGTTGAATGTGTGGCTGAGTTTTTGCCCTTGCCTCGCCAATTTTCGTAAATATTCAAATTTATTATGATTTTCATTTAATTTTTTGCGCTGCTCACACTTCAGCCAGACACCGGCGCAGGACATGGCTCAAGTAGAGTTTTAAACTTTGCAGGAGTTGGTTCGAATTGGATTGGATTTGCGCAGCAGCCATTTCGATTATTACATGTAAATTCTTTCTTTTTTTATTTTTTTGCTGTAACCGTCTACATTTGTTGCTGTCACAAACTTTGCTGCTGCTGGCCAAGTTTTATATTTCAGTTGTGGCGTCCGACGTAAAGTCAATTAGCGCAATTGATCTGTAAATTCCTGGAAATGCGAAAGTCTCCAAATTATTTATTAGCCTCGCAACGGCGGTAGCATAAGCCGGCAAATTGTTAAGTGGCTCCACGTGCTGGGACTTAGTGACTAAATATTGAAACGTGGTTGGGATCAGGCCATCTTCTACAACCAAAATTTTGCACTTGAATTGTGCGGCAAAATTTTAAACGAGCCCTGGGGATTACCTACTATCTGTTGGTTAAAAACATAACTTA
This sequence comes from Drosophila virilis, assembly GCF_030788295.1. Taxonomy (NCBI): domain Eukaryota; kingdom Metazoa; phylum Arthropoda; class Insecta; order Diptera; family Drosophilidae; genus Drosophila; species Drosophila virilis. The sequence goes on from NC_091544.1 coordinate 24,568,537, forward strand.
AATGCTTTTTGAATGAATTTCTCATGTTATCTTTAAGAAAATTTAATTGAAACTCGATGGTTCGAACCCTTACTCATACTTCTCACAATGATTGAGCGGATTTTATCGAACTTATGTGACAACGTTGGATGTATTTCATTTAGTTATCAATTTGGCTTGGCTGTCGGTAACAAAGCGTACACATTTCTCTGGCTTCAATCCTTTTGGCCAAATGCCCATAAAAAACTGTTACATTAATCATTTCCAACCGACAGCAGCGACCGCAGCAGCAGCAACAGCAGCTGACTGTGTCAAGGCGCTTTGTTGTAGCTCTTCCCGTCTAGCAACCTGTCATAAGTTATTAACAAGACGAGCTCGAGTCGGCCCACATACGGTATGGCAATTCACCAAGTCCTGCCACGCGCCTACCCGAAACCCCATCTACATCTTGTCTATTTCAAGAGGAATACGTTATGGCTTCTGTTACATTTGCAGTTTTGCTGGAAAAAATTTCAAGTTCGCTGCATTTTATGTTATGGTGAGATAGTCGTCGACACTGTCATACCCCAAATTATGACCACTCGGACACAATTTACTGGCACTGTGCCAAGGACGCTGACGTAGCCCTTGTGCCTGACAGTTCATTGGAATTTTCATTAGGGTTACAAGTGTGCCGCCATTGAGACGGCAATGACGGCCAACGCAGCGAACACTGCCAACCGACGCGACTCGACTCAGACGGTGACCTTTCACAAAACCTAATGGACACACGCATCTAACTTAAGACCATGCCGACTGTCCTCTTTTTGCTTTTGGCAGATTTTAAAAGTCACCATTGGAAATTGCCAAAGCCAAAAAGTCAACTTGAGACCGAACAAATCACCCAATGTATAATGCACACCAACAATTTACGTGCATTTTTTTTATGGAAAATTATCCACAACAAGACCAAGACATTTCAATTAATTAACATATTTCCTTAATTCAAATTATTCACAATCGATTTTTTGTTCACATATACAAGTTATGAGAATTTCTTTTATCTCTTTCATTCCCAAACTATTGAAATGCAATTTTAAATAATAAAACAAGCAAGAGCACTTTAGTCGGAAGAACGCGACTACGGGATACCCTGAACCTTCTTTTTCCAAAGGGTTAAGAGAAGATATATGCCATACAAACAGCTACATTCCAAACTTTAGCTCTTAAAGTCCAAGAGATATAAAGATGGAAACGAGTCAACTTATCGATAATTTGAAGCAATGTCGGACCTCGTATGTACGGACAGGCAGACGGACATGGCTATTGATGCTGAAAACGAATATATATTCATACTCTATGTCGGAGATGCTTCATTCTGCCTGTATGCCTGTCACATTTGCACAATACCAATTCACCCCTTTTACCCATTTTCATTGGGTATAAAAATACTAGGAAACATAATAAATTCCGCATCGCTTCCTTTATATATTTCAATGCAATTTTTCTCAATTTTATATTATTAAAATTCCATAATCTACGTGCATATGCAAAACTATTAAAGTTTCTTGCTTGACTGCTTGGCTGCTTGGCCGTATAAGCTGAGCGTAGATACCCTAGACTCATTTAAAATGGCTAAAAATGAGATATACTGTGTGTGCGAATGCATTTAACAGGCAGAAGGAAGCAACTAAAATGTCAAAAAGTATATAAATATACTAGCGGGTATAGCCCGGTCTTGCACGTATGGAATTCATTTTCCCAAAAAGCTTTTAATATGATTTTGACACTGATCGGACGGTAAAAAAAACTTTCATGTTCATAACTCTAAAATTATAAGAGCTAGAGACAGATTGAGAATGTATCACCTTCTGTGATCCTTCCCAAGATCGTTATAAAATCGAACCTTCTATCATTTCTTCTTCTTTGGTGTAAGAAGGTTCCCTTGAGTGCCATATTTTAGCCATGCAAGTTTCACAAATATCAGACAATTAACCTCAAAGTCATTCAAGAATGCATATACCATAGAAAAAAACATTAAGAAGAAGAACCAAAGTGTGCAACTAGCGGCTTGCGTGCATGTGTTTGTGTATGAATACATTTGTATAGTAGAAAGTTCCACTGTTTTCGGAGTATCTCGCAGTCGGACCGCCGACAAGAACACTTGGTCAAAATAGTTTGTTTTAGTGCCAATTTTTTTTTTAAAGGGGGGTTGAAAACTTTGTTTTTCGTCCAATCGATTATAAACTCGTTTGTTTAGATCTCATTGAAGACGTTCTTAACCAATTTTAAATTTGTTTAGATCTTAGAGAGAACTCATTGAAGACGTTCTTAGCCAATTTGAAAATTTCATCCGCCAAATGGAAAATTGCCGTTGAAGATTGTAGGAGAAAGTTTTGTTTTTCGTTGTTAAAGAAAACTTAAACTTTTGCAAGTAAAATATTGGGCGTTAAAAGCCAGCCTTGGGTAAGTGTGAAGAATCAACCCAACAAAAAACTCTTTTATGATATATTATGAACATCTTATGAAATTTAAAGCCGTATGCGGCATCAACTTTTAACCCACGTAGCTTCAACTTTTCCACGGCGATAATGGGTGAACCATTTTAAGTGTCCGCCCGGCACACATGGTCAAACAATGTTGCACACTGCCATACTGTTAATAGCTGTTGTTGTTTTTGGTAGCGTTATTGTTGTTGTGGTAATTGCACTTTCGTTGCTTTATGAGCGGCACAGTCGTAAAACATTATGTTCATCATGTTGATGCTTATATGTGTCCTGCTCAGTGATGATGCCACTAGTTTAGACTACCAGCTCCGACAATTTAGTGTTTAATGTTGGACTTTGCATACTCTATCTCTATCGCAATCTCGTTTTCTCTCACTCTCTCTCTCTCCCTCTATCTCTCTATATGTGTTTTTTGCTTTAAACTGTGCAACTGGTTACATAAAATGTTGTAAATTGCAACGCTTGTTAGTCATGCTTTCAGTTTTTTGTTTGATTCTTGTTTGCTTTAAGTGGAAATCAAGAGCTGCATGCAGCATTCCTCATATATATGTATAAATGTGTGCATGTATGTGTTGTATGAACGGAAATGTGCACTTGATGTTTGGCTTTTATTGTTCTTCTGCGGCGCCCACTGTTTAAAATGTAAACTGAACTGAATAGGAATCGCATTTGCCGCTTCAAACAACAAAACAATGCGACAAATATAAATTGTGACGAATGCAAAGGGCATAGTGTGTGTGTGTGTATGTGTGTGTGTATTTTTTGATGGGTGAAATTGTGTGTGTAAGCGTCTCATTATTTTTGGGCGCCAAGCTCTGGAGGCCCGCGTGTAAACAATTACTTCTGTCACAAATGGATTTCCTTTGTTTTATTGAAAACATGTTCAGCCTATTCACACACTCACACACACACACACACACACACACCCATTTCGCACCCATTTGCACATACACCACATGTAAGCCACATTGTTGGTTGAGAAACTATTTCAATTACAGCTGCGCGGCTATGGCGACCTACGCAGAAGCTAGCAGTTACCAGTACACCTATGAGAAAGCGGCCACCTTTCACCACACTCACTTGTATTGTGCCAACAGCAGGCACAACTTATTCCAATAACAAGTGTGTGCGCGTGTGTGCTTGTATGTAGTGTGCCTGAACTAAGGCATTTGCCTTTGCCCCAGCATTGAAATATTTATATGCAAATAAATAGTTTAGCGAGCTCTCAGCTTTGGTTGCGTTGTCATTCAACTTAATGTATACGCACGTATGTGCATACATACATTATTGGATGTTAAGGAGGAGGGTGTGTGCCAACAGCTAAATCGTAAAACACACGCTTACATAGACTCAGACACACACTATCGCAAACACCCCAGCGCACAATTACAACCCCCAGCCATGTGTATTATTGCCCGTTAATTGTGTGTGGCATTCAATTGTAAATCTATTGCACTAGGCGTGGATACACCTTTCTATACACTCTAACGAGCGCCTTCTTAGAGTGAGAGACGAAAAGAAACCGAATTCGCCATGTACCCTACATTTGAATGTGTTTCCCATCTCCCCTAATAAATAAATATTTTTTGCTACATACCTAAGCCTTCACCCAACAATAGAAAAGTAATTAAAACGAAAGAGCAACGATTTGTATAAATGAATGTTACACGATTGTTGTAATGCTAGCCGCGATTATTATAGTATGTATGTATGTATGTTAACCAAAAAAATGTTTGTGCAAGGCCTTGTTACTTGTTGTTTCTATGATTAGTGTGTGTAAGCCTTAAATGGCAAGTCAGATAAGAATTTGTATATTGGGTTAGGTCATGTGTTATGGTAATTAGCTTTAATTAGTAAGCATTTAAGACTGCTTCACATTTGCGTGTCTTCTAACATAATTATGAAATCAATAAGCGCGATACGATAAGGAGCAACATGAACGAACTACTTAGCTTAAGCGCTTATTTGTTTCTAGAATTTATTATCTTAATTGAACATATTTCAAGCTAACACAAGAGCATCTACATACAAGTGTTTAGTTATTAATTCTCACTAAATATACAAGGCTCAACTTTGTGTTCAAATAAATTTAAGATGAACAAAAGCATTTACGTAAATATTCTTATTAAATTTCAAATACTACTGAAAGAAATATCCGAAATTTGTAAGGAGAAGCCCCCTACAATTGATTCAACAGAATAATGAAAAAGCGGACTGCAACAGATAAATTTGTAGAGCTATACTATTTGTGTTTAAAGAATCTTTCAACAAAAATACTTTGAATAACTACAAAACCAAATGTTTTTCCGCTTACTTAGCTAATTCTTATTAATAAAATATTGATAATTTATTATATGTTTGAATTAGCTTTGATAAAATGAAAGGTTAAAAATTCTAGATTTTTTAAATTCTTTAATTCAAATAAATTATAGAGTATTATAGAATTGCACACTCATTAGCGTGTACGATATTGTATATTCACAAGGAGCAAAAGAATGTTTTATAATCCTATATATGGTTGGAATCCAACATCCAAAATCTATAACTATAGCTGATAAAATCATAAGATATGGCTTATATATATGGATATCTAGATAAATTGATAAGAATAAAAAGGTGCTTATACAATAACTTGATTTTCCACCGACTACAGATATATGATTTATTGACGGAATGAAAAAGACATACAGACAGACAAGCAAGGGCGCATCGCTGAATCGGGGGTATACAAATTATAATAACCTGTTCAGGTGTATATATATTTAGATGACTTAATTTGATACGCAATTCATTTATATTTTTGAAAATCTCTACATATACGCGTCTCATACGAAAAACAATTTCGGGAAAAGTCCGTGAAAAACATGCATTTGCATCAAAAGTAAATATGAGCTTGGTATACAGTAACTGCGCATAAACATAGTTACGCTGTTGACTTTCATTACCTTGCGTAAATAGAGAGAAAGTCATTAAAAATTTTAATGAAGAAAGTTTTTTTCTTTTGTTTCCGGCATCGTCATCGTCATCTTCAACAGCGTTGTCATTTTAGCCACCGCTTTAATTTTCTATTTAAATTTTGTTTTGTCTGCAGCTTTTCGCTATATGCTCGCATATTGTTAATAACAATCAAGCTCAGACAAGGCAAGCCAAGCTGCGCAGCTCCAACCACTGGCTGCAGCCCTGGTGCTCGGTGGCTGGCGCCTGGTGTATGATTTATTAGAACGATAAAATGATTAAATTATAATTGATTTAAATAATAAGTCAGTAAGGCACCGTTAGTCAACACCAGACAGATGCTGTTGACGCCAACTAGCAACACTTCACCTGACAGTTCGCGAAGGCGCCGTAATAATTTGCCTGTTTTTGAAAGTATTTTATTTCTGTCAATGCCAAAAGTTAGCCGAGGGCCACAATGTTTACTTAGGCGGCACCCTGGCCAACACCAAGAGTGAAAACTTACTAATTTATGCTAAATAGTCAACAACGCAGGCGACTAGAGCCATTGCCGTCGTACAACATGGCGTATGATTAACCTAAATGTTATACTTGTCGTCGCTGTCGACTTGCCGACTTGCTGTCTGTCCTGCTGCCAAACGTCGTTTTATATTTAAATGGCAAAACTAGAAAATAAAAAATAACGCTCATGGCTTTGAATACGGAAAAAAGGTCTTCGGTCCCAATGCGTCCTTGTGCGTTTGTTTATTTCGCCCATTCAAAAGGGCAACTAATTTGCGAGCAATAATACTATCCCCAAATACAGGCAAAATGTCAGATTTTGATAAACAACCTTCAACTCATATTTCGAAATAAATATAGCAATATTTTGAGCATGTTGTTCAATTAAATTTTCAGTAAATCTTAGAAGCTTCAATCCACTGAAATGCCCCTATAAACAGCTTTAAGAACACGCTGAACAAATAAGCCCATATTCATTTTCACACACTTAAAACGCACCGTTTGCAGACTGTGGCTCCTTCCTCCTGGGGATCTCTGCTGCAGTACACCAGCAGCTCTTGTTGCTCTTCCTGTCGATTGCAATTTCTTGTTTCACTGCGTGCGGCTGTTGTTGGGATTTTTTCTTGACGTTTCTGTAGCCTGTAGTTGTTGCTGGTTTCGTTGGTATTTTCGAGTAATTTTTCTTATATATTGCTTGGTATCCTGTCGCTTGTGCTCGTGTGGTGCTTGCTACTCGCGTTGCGGTCGAAATTGAATTTCACTTGGAAAATATATTAGCATGATTAATCACATAACGAAGCAGCCTCCTCTACTCAGAGACAGCTGAACCGAATACACACTGGGCGAACATTAAGTGAAGTATTCTTAGCTTGTTCTTTTAAGTAGTTTTAAACGAGATCCTTCTTAATTGCTTTTTTAATTGATATCTTTTTGATATTCTTTAACTTTTAAATTACTGAAGTTTGCTTAAACAAAAAGCTAATATACAAATATATGCATAAACATTATCTTATAAATTCAATTTAATTAATTGCCGTAGCATAGTATGCACATATGTATATTTGATTAAAATAGGGTTTCAAATCCAAAGGTTCAATATGAGTAAACCAACAATAACTCTATAAAAACGGTTCTTAAATACCTTTTACTCTAAGCTTCAGCTTATTTCTTTTAAATTAGACGATTTACATGAATTCATCTTTTCTTGCTTAATTACACTTGTTTAGGTATACCCTAAATACCATTTAAATTATTTAATTGCAAAGGATTTTGGGTATAAGATAAACACCTGTTTTTTCAGTTGTTTACAAGGAATTTACCATATAAAATTATTTAACTGAATTAAAATTTATATATATTTTTTTTGAAGGAGTAGATTTTTAAAGTTATTTTCACAATTATTATTTGTAAAACATACAAATATTGGCACCAGCTAATTTTATTTTGAAATATTTACGAAAGTATTTCGAAATTGTATTATTTGTTTATTATTTAACTGACGCTACACCAAATTTTTAATATTTTTAAATTACAGTTAGAGTTACTTTAAGCGAGTTTTAGCTTTATTCGTTCATTCGGCTGTGATGCGAATATATTCAAAAATGTATTTTGCAATCGCGAACTAGGTATCAACGCGTTGTGAACGTCACTGATGTAACTAACGCGAGTGAATAGCTTCAAAAACAACACGAAACTTGGCACAAGCAGCGGCGACAGGACGTGCCACGACAACGAATAACAGTGCCGACAGCAGCGTGGACAACGACAACAGCGACGGTGTTCGACTTCGTGCTTGGCACTGAATGATGAGCCCAAACAGTTGCTGGCATTAAAGAACCTCAAATCGTGGCGCGCAACCAAACACGAGGACGATGATGGCAGCTCAGCCTGCAAGAAGCTACCATCGCACAGTTCGTACGGCAACACACATATAAACACGCGCACACACATACGCATTAACACACACTTATATTTATTGCAGCGACCCTCTGCTCACTTTTCACAGCATACTTCTGTGCGCTGCGCTCGGCTACAACGCGAGCGCCGGCAAAGCACACAGCTGACGAATTGGCGCCAAAAATGTTGTTGACCAATGCGCAGGCGCGAAACTGTTATACACTTGATGCAGGAAGCTCGTCGCACAGTTAGAGTCAGGACCGTTTCAGCGCAAAAGTGCGCCTTGTTGTAAAATTACGCTTTAAAAAAGTTTAAAATAAACTGCCTATGGCTTGGAATATTTGCAATATAATCTCTATTACTACGTATACTAACATTTAATGGCCAAGGCATTTTTTTTGATTCTAAGCTCTGCTTCAATCTTTATATAGCTACCATCGTTAATGAATACTAACTATATATCTAGCATTCATTTCTTAACTGAATTAATAACTTCTTTTTCTAATTTTTCCTGTGTTTTCTTTTTATACCCTGAACCCATTAAAAATGGGTATAAGGGTATATTGTATTTGTGCAAAATCCAAATGTATGTAACAGGCACAAGGAAGCATCTCCGACCCCATAAAGTATATATATTCTTGATCAGCATCAATAGCCGAGTCGATCTAGCCATCTCCGTCTGTCTGTCCGTCCGTCCGTTCATCCGTATGTATGCAAGGATCGAAGAACCTATAAGAGCTAGAGACTTGAAATTTTAGATGTAGGTGCTCCTAGTGCCTGCGCAGATCGAGTTTGTTTCCGATAATCGATAACTTACTCCGTTTCCAGGCAATCGATAAGAATCGATATCGATATCCTGTATTTTGGGCAATTTTGGTAAATAATAAGAGCTAGAGTCACGAAACATGATATGTTGCTTCTAAAATATAATATAAATATGCATTTGATGTTGGAAGAAGAGGGTTCAGGGTATCCCCTAGTCGTGAGCTCCCGACTAGAACCTCTTACTTGTTTTAAATTGAACAGAAATCTGATTTACTTGTTTTCTGCCTATGTCGTAGGCAACAGGTGCTTTTCAATTTGAGCGAAAACTATGACATGCTCAGGATTCTGTATAAGTTTTCATACATGATGTACTATGTACTGCTGCCTGGCAACATTGATCGGCAGAGATTGATTGACTCCAATTATTTCTAAATACTAAGCGTAACCAACACTCACCGTCGCAATCAATTTATTTATACTAAATTCGATTGGGGCTTCCATCTGTAAAAATATTGAAGGGTTCGTGAAGATACACGACTAATTTCCTATATAGTCAAGAACTAAGGTGGGTAATTCGTATTCATATTTACTACTTTAAACTTTTAAATACTTATCGTAAATTACATTTTGTTAATTTAATGTCAACTAAGTTTCCTCCTGCTGAAATTCACAGCCAAAAATGTGACATAAGCAAGTGCACTGAACGGTATTTAACAAGTAAGAGATTCTAGTGGGGAGCTCCTGACTAGGGGATACCCTGAACCCTCTTCTTCCAACATCATATGCATATATATATTCTATTTTAGAAGCTGTATGTCAAGTTTGGGGACTCTAGCCTATTATTATTTACCAAAATTGCCCAAAATACAATTTTGAAATTTCAAGTCTCTAGCTCTTATAGGTTCTTCGATCCTTGCGTTCATACATGCGGATGGACGGATGGACGGACAGATAGACGGACATGGCTAGATCGACTCAGCTATTGATGCTGCTCAAGAATATATATACTTTATGGGGTCGGAGATGCTTCTTTCTGCCTGTTACATTCATTTGGATTTTGCACAAATACAATATACCCTTATACCCATTTTTAATGGGTTCAGGGTATAAAAAGTTGTTAAACAAACTTTCAAATTAAACACACGGGTGCTTAAATTGTGCAGATGCCTTTCAGACATACAAGCAGGCAGACAGACACACACACATACTGGAGATGGTACAGTAGGTTGACGTGTGAAGCTTAACAGTAAAGTTCTTGTGCTTCCCTTAGCGTTTATTGCATTCTGCACGTGTTAATTCCGTTTTCATTATAATGCCCATGGCACGGCAAAGGTGTGAAAAGCCCAAAATGAATATGCCTTTGTAAGTTGCTTTTGCGCAAAGTCCATAAAATTTGTCTATGAATATTATTTACTAATAATTATTCGAATACGCTTGTAGAGAATATAATAAATAATATAATACGGAATCAGGTTCACGGTTCATATTATAATTATTGGGCAAGTTTTCCGCTCTGGTTAAGCAAGAGGCGTATCTGAAACCCTTTCCGATTTATCACTGTCATTTAATTTTTTTACTAGGCATAAAAGACTTTTATTTTTCTAGATATTCTGACGAAATTCACCAACTCTCAACAAATCAGTATCAAATCAGGCTGCTATATTATGTGGCTCATGCACAACAATTGGTAGACCGAAAACGATTATATTCAAGCATCGCTTGCAGAAGGGTATTGAAGCTTTGGTTACCAAGCATCTTTTTATACCTTAATGTGAGAATGGACAGCTTTAAAATGGAACACATAGAGCCCAAAAGGAATAAGGAAAGTTATTAGTGGCTTATCGTTTATAACATACAAATATTTGTTAGTTAACTGACGGCTGAATCCGATACTGATTTGTTATATTAAGCGCTGTTTATTGCGCGCGTTGAATGAACGATATTTCAAGCGTCAGAAGCTACGTCTTAATAATGCGTCTTCCTAGCGTTTAAGGATAAATTTTACGCTTGTCGAGATGTTTATAAAATTTGATAAAAAAATAAGTTTTTCACTTGGCATGTCGCAAGCAAATTCCATCTACACGACCAAATTCCATCTAGACTGAAAACATCTTTTTGTGGCATTTGCATAGAAATTTAAAAAAATGTATCATAATTCGATAATGCTTTGAGAAAATGTCAACCATTTCACAACTTTTAAACATCGTTCACAGGCACAAGCATTTCGATGGGCTTAAAAATTTGAGCCTGATTTAGAGCCGAGGTTTAGTGAGACCTGGTGCAACAGACCAAAAAGAAAAATATGAAAAGTGAAAACAGGAAGGCAAAAAACAGAAATCCGGCGTCCCATACAAATGAAATGGATTTAAAATGCATAACATCAATTATAAAAAGTTTTCTTAATTTTCTCAAGTTCATAATTCAAATTGAGGTTCACACGCATGCAAGCTCTTTCAAAGGCAAGCAGCAGCAAGGACAAAAGGCAAAAACTTGCCAGGGAGAACACGCACATGCATACTCATACACATACACACCAACACACAAATACACAAATACATGCGCACATCGTGTGCATTTGTTTATTCCTCGATTGCGTACAAACATTTACATTTGCAAAAGACATGCTAAGAGCATTGCCGGCACCAGGAGCAGCTGCCGTTGCAAATGTGTGTAAAAATTGTGCCTGCATCCAGCTGCATCTCCAGCTCCGTCTCTATTTTGATGGTGCAACTGGCATTTGGGATCTGATGGGAAGCAGCACACATTTTATATGTAAATTTACCACTTCTTCAGAAAATTATTCAAATTACTTGCAAAAAGTCAGAACGCAGCTGAAATCAATGCAAGCGGAAGTGGATATAAACAAAATGGCGTCGCCTGTAAGGAAAACTTATCTTTAGCATGTAGCCTTGGCCGCTTTGGCTGCTCATCAGCCAAATTGACAAATCTTTGCTTAAAGTCAACCCAAACAATTTGAAATATGTATTTTAGCCGGCATTTTGCAAGCAAGCGGCTATCATCAATCACCTCCGCTCTTGGCTTTATGGCTGGTAATCCTTTAATATTATTAAATAATTAACACGAATTTGGTGGCTTGTTTATGATTTTGACACGAACACAACACAAAGCTCAGCCGCTAGCGGCAGCAGTATTTATGAAGCTCTGCGGGGATTCAGTCATCAAAAGATAAACGCAATTATAGCGCAGTTACGTGGCAGCAGCAGGGTAATGGCCAGGACGGGGGGTCACAGCGCAAATGAAGACAATGCCGCGGTGCTAAACATGCAAATTAGCGTGCAAAAGTTTGACACTGACGAGCACCACGAAGGAGTTAAAGTTCCTTTTAAGCCAAATTTGCATATTTAAATGGCTTAAATGCGGCACTTGGCACTCGGTCTGTTGGCAACATGCAGAAGCTCATCTTGTGCCCTGTCAGCGACTTGTTGTCACGTTTCTCTTGGCTCATAAAAGTAAAATTGAATTTTGAGCGGACGAGCGACAATCTAGGAAGGGTACATGGTGGCGCTAGCTTTGCTGGCTTTGCATGTCTAACCAGAAAGTTTACATGACTGCGGCGCTGTCTGCACTTAATAGGCCAAATGAACTTGAACCCTGGCGAGGATGGAGTCGACAAGCCGTCGGATTCCACACGCGTGTGCTCAAAGTTAACGTGAAAGTGAAAGTTTTTGATCCTGCCACAGCAACAGGAAGTTATTAACGCACGAGCTAGAGACCTTCTTGGCCATATACTTATGTGTCACATCATTGAGCAGGAAATTAAATTTATGCTCGTCATTGCATACATTTTGTTTAGTATCTACTACTTTTGCAAACTTCAAGTCGATAATAAAAGATTTTTATCGTAGTTTGAAATGCTCATTTTTACTTTTTTGAAATCCGATTTTATATATCTCATTTGGGCACTTCTAACCGTGAAAGCAAAGATTGTGTGCCTAGCTGCTGAGTAATATTGCGGACTTGCAGCTATCTCAACCCATTAAACTCATAATTGGGACTTACTTATTGATTCAAAAGTTCACTAAATATGCCGGCGCAGCAGCTAATGATTTTCTTAAGGGCTCGCAGTCCAAGGCACCCCGTTGGCATGACCCATGCTCGGCATTCATTCAACTAAGCCACTTTACTTCAGATCCCTTTTGTTGACTAAGTTTAGCACATTATGTATACGCAACGTGATGCTGCAAAACAAATCTAAGTAGCAACAAAGTTTAGAATTGTGAAGATTTGTTTTGTTGTATTCAAAACACAAATTGCAAACAACCAACAACGCTTCCAAATTACAGCTGATTTCTTGACCTTGACCATTTTACCAACGTCTAAGCTGGCACTCCTTGGCTGTTCCATTGCTATTCATTAAGCTGGCTTATCTGGCTTAGCAGAAAAACATGTGTAGCCCATTCACATATATATATATACTTACAGTAAAATCTCTTAAGTCTCTCTGTTATTGATCATATCAATTGGCCAAAACTTAGTCAAATCACAGCAAAGTGTTTGCCTCACGAATTCGTAGCATTCCTTGGCGCAGTCGAAAAGTGTTCGTTAGATGTGAGCAGAACAAATAAATCATACTGCCAAAGGCAACCAAACAACAACTCAATCGTCAAGACATTCCCGACGAAAACGCGCTATGATAAATCGAAAATATTTTTAGTTGTTTACACAAAGCAGTGTCGAACAACCGCTGGAGCCGACGCCCAACCAAGTGGAGGCAAGAAAAACTGTCACACAGCAGCTCTTCCTGGCCAGCACTCAATAGAACGCAACTAGAAACTCTCCAACCACTCGACGACACTCAGTGATGGAGGGCAGTCGCTTAATGAACGTGCAAACAGTCGAGCAAACAGGAGATTATGCTGCCACTGGACAGAGCTAGGGCGACCTCCCAGCCAGAATCGTTGTGTAAACATCTTGCGCGACCTTGTCCACTTGTAGCGGTGCGTCCATCCACAGCCCCTCTTTCACTCCATCCGGACAACATTCAAGTGTTAATTGTGTGCGTGATTTAAGCTTTACCAGAGCAGCGCTCTACCAGCCTATGCAGGACGTCAAGAATAATTGCTTTTTGATTGAGTTCAATGTACATGGGGCTTTTTTGGCCTACAAATTAAACTTGAACGCTCAAAAACGTTCACTCATCAACTGCGTCGCAATCCAGCAGCACTCAAGCAAAATGTACTATCCGCAGGAGCTGACACAGCCACGACCACGTCGCCCGCTTTATGGGAATTATATCAATGAAACTGCTCCACGTCATCGAAACGTCAGGCGCTGCTGCAATAAGAGCAAGTTTCTAAAGCTAGTCATCCCCTATCTTAAGGAATACTGTGCTTCATCTTCGGTGCATGGGATTCGATATTTGACGGATCCAAAACTGCGTAATTTTGAAAGGTGAGCCTATATAAACATAACTATAATACAATAATACATAATACATTTAAAAAAAAAAAAAAAAACGGTATTATTAATGTAACGAGGAGCTTTTAATATTATGCGCATAACCAATTAAAGTTGACGTGGCAACAAGGGCTTAGTTTTGCAGAGTAGTCCATCATGCCAGACTCTGTCGAAGGCTTGTTTTATGTCAAGTAAACTGCCACTACGTATTTTTTAACTTCGAATGAAATGAAAAAAATGAAATTTTCGGAACCCAAACTGAAAAGGATGAATTTATTGTTTAATCCTTACCAAGGACTACAGTCTCGTGAGCAGGCAACTTTGAAAGAGTTTGCCAATCTGGGCAACAAGCTAACTGGTTTGAAAGAGTCTAAAGACGAGGGTCCTTAAGCCCTGCTATTTGGTCTAAGACTTCGTTGGCTATGACAGAAGAAACTGGGAGCCCTAACTATTCTAGACTCTCCAGCGTTAGTTGAACCCTTCTGTTCATGTTTGCTGAACATGTATTAAAGGGCTAGAAGCATTATTTTAAGTCTTCGGCGAATGCTTTAGCACATTCGATTGAGGATCTGGCTCAAGAATCATCAGGTTTACTAATCCGAAATTTGGGAGTTTTTGTTTACGCAGTTCCAGTAGCTTTTTGACCCGGTTCGACTTCTTCCTAGTCTGCTCAAAAGTTGCTGGAACTGCAATGTTGACCGCAGCAGTTGCAATCTGGATTTGTTGTGTTCAACCAGTAAATGCCACCTTTTTTTTGCTACTGACAGTACTTTTCAATCCTATAGTAGTACCTACTTTTGCCCTTCGTTCTTGCGTTTTAGCTTTGAACACATTGAACACAGCTTAGCCAAAGTTTCTTTGCATTGAACTTTTGGGTGATATTTAGCACACTTTCCACAGATATAATAGTAGTATCATTTTTTTTATGTTCAAATCCTTGCCATCTGTTGCAAAGAAAGGCGTCCAAATTGTTCTTAGATATTTCCACCAAGACTCTTTTCAGCGGTAAAATAAGTTACGCTCGCGAGCCAATGAAGAAGTAATTATATAGGATCTGTTTCAGAGTTTGACGAAATCATTCCACGACTCTCCGCAGGTGTAGCGGCAGCAATTTTTATAACTTTCCCGAAATCTGGTTGCAGCTCTCTCGGCTGAGAGGGCGCGGATGTACTTATTAACATCCCATTCCCATTGATGCATAATTGATGTAGAAAATTGTTTTTATTTTTGTTATGAATGTTCCACGAAATATGTTAATAAAATTTTTATTTTTGAAGAATTTACCTCTGTATTCTTCATCTAAATACATTTATGAAGTAAAATGAACATTATTCATTGCTTTATGTTCGAAACTGTTTAACTCTTTAGGTTGATTTGGCTACTGATTTTGGTAGGCACATTTATATGCGCCACAATTGTCTATGTTGACCTGACCGAGCTATACAACTCAGCGCGTGTGCACACAACCATCGAAGACAGCATGCTGCCGATATTCTATGTGCATTTCCCATCTGTGGGCATTTGTCCACGCAGTCGCATCAATTGGCCCAGATTGCAGGAAGAGGTCCCAGCTTATTTTTTGGGCACCAATGCCACGGCAGAACAAAAAGAGCTCTTTAAAAGCTTCTTTACAGCCGTGTCTGCTATGCACTTCAATGATATGCGAAGCCTGGAGAACTTCTTTAAGAACTCGTCCCTTGCAGCAAGTATTAGCCAGCTGGATGGATTGGATGTGACAAAGGTATTGGAGTACATGAATCTAAATTGCGGCGATTTCTTTTTAAATTGTAACTGGCGGGGTAGGCCACACAATTGCTGCGAGATTTTCGAAATGCAGCGCACCGAATTGGGATTTTGCTGGGTCTTTAATTCGGCAGTAAGTGCACAAATGCGACAACGACACGTGGGTACTAACCTAATTGAAAAGACTTTGATAATTCCTAAGTATTCCCTTAATAGAGGGAAGACAAATACTACCCACGCCGCACTGCACAATCTGGCCCCGGCACTGGCCTACAAGTAGTCATGGGCCTCAATAAAACACTAGCTAAGCCTGGATTGCGTGGCGTATACGTTATGGTAAAGCAGCCGCAACAATGGAGCGAGGCAGCACGCTTGGTGCCACACGACTCCCACAACAGAATCAGTGTGATGCCCCGCTATACTGGTTCCGATTCTAGAACTCGAGTCCTCACGGCAAGAGTAAGACGTTGCATTTTCCCTGATGAAATTCACGATCCGCACTACAAGAATCTACCGGGCTTTGTTTACTGGCGTGGTAACTGTCGCACAAAATGTCACCAGGAGCATGTGATTGACCTTTGTAAATGCTCACCATCTCTGCTCTTTCCCCGCAGTCAAGCGGGTGAGTATGAACTTGACTTTTGATTGACTTCTTTTACTAATTAGTCTGACTCACTGCAGATAACATTACGGACTGCAAGGCCTCTGACTATAAATGTCTCTACGAACACAGATGTAAGATATAGAGGTCTATATATAGATTATAACTCCTTCTACGTTCTAAGTTCCTTTTAGTGACCTTTAGCGTGGAGCGCCTTCCACTGGAGCAGCAATACGTGGATAACGTGTACAAGGATAGCATGAACTGTGACTGCCTAAACAGCTGTTCGCAGCTGGTTTACGATACCATCTTCAGCAACAGTGCTATGGAGTAAGTCAGTATTTCTTGGTATATCCTAACCAGACCATAACAGTTCTATATTATAGCTCCCAAGAACTAAATGCTGATGTTATAAGCATGCACCTGGAAGTCTTCTTTCAATCACCTTGGTTTATCAAATACCAAACGCATATGCGCTTCACTTTTGTGGAACTTCTCGGTGGGTTTTATACACTAATCAGTCTATGCAAACATTAAAGTCCATATCCGTCAATTACAGCCAGCTTTGGCGGCATTATTGGTCTATTTCTGGGCGCCTCGCTCCTAAGCGCAATAGAGTTGATCTACTACTTTACCATTGGCCTCTATTTATATTTATATCACGGCAACAGAGAGTCCAATCAGCACCCACTGTCACCACCACCACCAGCTCCCATCACACTGCACTTCCGCCGCAAGATAACACCTAAAAAAATGTTTATTGATATCAAATAATATGTGCAAGAAAAAATAGGTATTTTTGATGTGTCATATTTAATTTCCTAACAAACTCTTAAATTCTGCTACAACTTGATGACAAGAACACGGCCTTCAATCGATTTTCGAACTTTATTAAATAATTGATATTATATTTAACCGATTTTGAAATTGACATCTTCAATGAATTACACATTTCGTGCAAATGATATATAAATGTCGAACTAAGAATTAGATTGTAAGTGAAATATCAGCATTGTAACTCAAATACATATGAAATAACTTGTTGGTTTGTTAGTAAAAATAAAGAAAGACAAAAATATAATATTCACCACGCATTGGTTCTGTGATTAAACGGATGCCGCAGTTTGCTTTTGGCCAGAGATACCGAAGGACCAGCTTCCTGGTGAACGTGACTCACTTCGTTACGTAAATAGCGCAGCCCCTTGGACCCAATCGCTTTGAGTTTCTTACGAAAGACAACATAGTAGTTGTTATCATAAAGGTGTAGAGCAAATCCGACAGTTAAGAAGTAGAGCAGCTCAACACAACTGACCATAGAGGCGCCCAGGCAGAGGCCAAATATGCCGCCAAGATTAGCTGAGAGAGCAAATAAATATGTGTTATGTATGCGCATATACCATTTAAAATTTGATATTGTAACTGAAGTACCAATCAAATCAATGCTGCTAAACTCAAGGCTAGTGCGAAACGTTATCATCATTTCCACTTGATAATGCACATCCACCTTGAAGAACTTGAGAGTCGGTGATGCGGGCCTATGTAGCACAGAAAAACAGTCATGAATATATATTACCAATTGATTTCTATAGAATAACTCTACAATTCTCTAGAAGACAATGGCAGCGTTGTTGTGGACGTATAGTACTCCAGCAGATTACAGTTGACCAGACAAGGACAGGTCATGCCCGGCTTGGTGGCGCTAAAGTAATTATCCTCCTCCAAGTGCTTGTCATAACCAAAAATATCTGCAATATAGATTTTAAAAAATGCTGCTCGAGTTGCCAAGAGGGAAAGTTTGGGACTTGCCATTGTGACGCGAAATACAGCGCAGACTGGACGCAGTGCAGTTATTGGCTAAAGTGCAGAAAAAAGTCATAAGTGAGATAGTACTTAGTATCCAAGAGAGTGGTCGCTCACCTTTCTGATTGCTTAGAAAGAAAATTGGTAGCGTGCAATTGCACAGTTTGACCAAATAGGACTCATGACAGTTGTTAAGGCAGTTGGAAAGCAAAAAACTTTTACTGAAGCGACCCGGAGCAACGCTGATGCCAAAATCAACGTGCTCGTCCGTGAAGTGGCAATTGCGACGCTCCGGCGGAATGTTGCGCGTGGTGTTGTCGGTGCGTGTCAACAGGGGCCGCACTGACACATGAGTTTCTGTGTTGGGCGTTATGGAGTAAACTGCGTTAGATACTTGGTTTGGCTTCTTGATCATAATCTGCAAGTTGACAAGTTTAATAAAAAGCAGTCAAGATAAATTTGCGAGCTATTCACAAACACATTATCCGTGGCTGAAGTATCTGGGCGCTTAAAACGCTCATCCAGCAGTAGATTGAAATTGAGACCCGAGCTCTGACCAGCCTTGGCATTGTGCTTCGGATAGTAAGCGGCGCCCTCGCGCTTTTTAATTTCCTTTGAACGATCCGATAGTTCCGAGTTGAATACCAAGCAGAAACCATACTCAGTCTTCTCCAGCACAAAATAGTCGCAGCAATTGAAGGACGATTGTCGCCACTTACAAGAGCCAGGCACCAGAATATCCTCACAGCGTAACGTTAGAAAATGGGCCAATGCACTTAAGTTGATAAAATCCAGAATCTCTAGATGTTCATCCTCCAACTCGGAAGTGCTATGCTCAAAGTTTGCAAACCTCAACGTTTCCAGGTATGTAACCAGAGTCGTAAATACTTTGACGACATCTTCACTAGCATTTACCGGCAGAAACTGTGCCTTGGCCGCAGCAAGTTTGCTCCAGTTGATGCGGTTATCCGTGCAGACGCCCACAGCCGGGAATTGCACATAGAAAACTGGATACTGCGAATCGTCAATAACTGTTTGCAGCTTCTGCGCTCCATAACGCTCCGACAGCAGCATATAAAAGGAGCAGCAGAGCGTAACGCTAATGATGAGCAACACGCTCCAGATGAATCTACTTTGAGAATACATCAGTTAGTTGGCCTCGCATAGAACTCGTAAGTAGCACCTCTCAACATTATGTAGCCTGGGATCGTAAAGATAGCGCACACAGTGAATGGTTGATCTTTCACAGTAGTAGCGAAAGTATTCGCGTACCAGCTCCATAAAGCACCTCTCCACATCCTTATCCGACTTGGCAGCGTTCAATGCCTTAACCATTTTGTTACTGTGCATGCTGACAGCTTGCTCTGGCTTTATTAATGCGATTCCCATTAAAGTTTGGCATTGTAATTGCCGTGCTGAATTTATGACTAGATATCCATTATGCCTAACAACTTTTGTAATTGAGTTGTTATGTTTCGGTTGCCTGATAGGCCCATTGACAAATATCCGGCTATGAACTTTTGAAATTGATATCAACGCTGCTGTTCATTGATTAACTGCCACGCCTGTCAATCAGTTCATCAAAATGAGTACAGCGATTAAGTCTTCTGATTTCAATGATGATAATGATGATGACAAGCCGACCAATACTGGCCCAAAGGATACATGCCTCTGCCTTCGACGGTAAGCACTCAATCAGTCAAATTATACACTTAACTCTTTTGAAATTGCTATCCGCAGCTTAACCCGCATTATACTAATGCTGGTCGGGGCCGTGATGACTATTTACGTGTGTATATTATCCTCGGAGCGCTACTTCAAGTACTGGGTTCAGACCACAATCGATCGCACAGATGTTCACGTGTCAGAGATTGCCTTTCCAGCCATCACAATATGTCCCACGCACTTAACCCTTCACAGTGTTAATAACACAGAACAAAATAGCAGAGAGCAGCGGTTACATCGACTCTATAATCTAGTGCAGAGCATTCGTTGGCGCAACCCAGCAGTTGACCAGGCCTCACAGCTGGACTTTAACGAATTCGAAGAGTTTAATAACCAAACATTGCTTAATGTCGATAGCATCTTCAACTATGGTTACAGCTGCAAGGATCTATTTGTGCAGTGCATGTGGCGACGCCGAGAGGTGGATTGCTGCAGCATGCTATTTAGAAACTTGAAGATCGGCTCCTGCTATGTATTCAACTCAATAAATGCCGAAGATCCCGATCCTACATGGCCCTGGTCAGTGGCCGATGCTGGTTTCAAAAGTGCCCTGAATATCAAGATAAATCGTTATATAAATGACGTTAGGCTGGAGGCCATTGGGGTAAGTATGAGAACAGAGGACGCAAAAAATATATATCCATCAATTTGTAGAAATTTATATTGTCATCAATATATAGATCGAACTCTGAACTCTCTGTTTGTCAGAAAACAAGAGGGTCCCTGTGACATACCAAAAAATGATTTGATAATGTGGCCAGAGAATATGCAACATGCTTACCATACTAATCCCCAATTTTTCAGCTCGGCTCTGCCTTGTACTTGTACTTTCTGATACTCCTATTGTCATAAGTAGTTTTGAAACGCATTAAGAGCTTACGGTATACATTGCTACAATTATTTATTAAGCACCGATGCACCATCTATTTAAACTTAGCATGATGATGATAACAAAAGCCAAAAGGTTAATTATCAGCCTTGCAGATACATAGCACATTCGCGGTTTATTTCTCCACATAGCAGCAGAAATTGATTTGTCAATACATATATATCATAATACATATTTATCCAATGCAAGTTAGATTAAGTTTTAGAGAGGAAGTGGAGTCCCTAACAAATGAGTTTTTCATACAAGAACTTTATTTGTATTCTCTGAAAGTCTTATGATATAGTGGTCCGATCAGGTTATTCTAATATATATATAGTGCCTGTAAAAAAAGGGGCTTGGCTTAAGGTAGCGATCCAATAAAAAGCTGCTCTATGGGGTCGGATACTTGTCCAACTTTGATTCCTCAATGAAAATATAGTTAAATTTAATAAACTTTGATAATCCGTTGATTTCGTTTAATAGGAGCAAAGCTTAACGCTTTTTTCACGTCAACACGAAGTATTAACCATCAACAAAATTCTTCTATCCAAGGTGATCGTTCAAGAGCCAAGTCAGTATGTGGGCTCCAGTGTCACTTATTCCTCGGATGATCGCATTGTAGTGGCTCTGCAGCCGATACATTTCACAGCCGAGCCAGCCGTGAAGGCACGCCCAGTGCATATGCGTTATTGTTATTTTACGGAGGAGCTAATCAAATCGTATTCGCAATGCATAATCGAATGCCATCTACACTACATATCAAAGAAGTGTGAATGTAGCCATAGCCTTGTGCCAGAGAGTATTGATCTGCTGACGGAGGAGCCGATCCGCACATGTACTGTGGCCGACTTGCCGTGCATGCAAAAGCATGGAGGTATACAACTAGAAGTACCTGTACTTTCAGCATTGTAATTAACACTAAATCGATATTTCTTCAAAAGTGTCGCTGTTTTACATGGGCAACATAATTGAGGAGTCCACAGACAATGTCTTTAACACCACCGATTGCAAGTGCTATCCCAACTGCACTCATACACAATATCATGCCGCCACATTCACGGATCGTCTGAGCAGCATGGAAAGCAAGAACAACTTTATAGAGGTTGACGTCTACTTTCAGGAGGAGACACTTTTTTCCTACCGCTCCACACTGCACATAACAATGCTTGACTTGATGGGTAAGTTTTTTTTTTTTTTTGGTTTTCCAGCATTTTTCACTCGCTGATTGCTTTTACTCTCTCACAGTTTCTTATGGTGGCATAGCAGGTTTGTTCCTGGGTCTTTCAGTACTCGGGGCCATTAATAGCCTGTTGGATCGAATTCCTCATTGCAGCAAACCCATACAACAACCCATTAAAACTGATCGCGTTGCTCACGAGGCTAACGTTTCTTTACCTGTGAGAAAAACACATGATTAAATATAAGGAATAGAGGAATATAGATGAAATCAGTAAAAAAAAAAGAAGAATAAAAAGTAAACACCTGGCTGCATTGTTTTACAAGGGAACTCTTAAGATTTTAAATTTCAGCTACCTGCATCCGCAATGGAAAAATTCCAAATGACTCGACTACAACGAATATGAGTGCGCGTTTATATTCAACAAATTGAATTGATTGCTCTAGCTTAAATACCTTAAGAATCTGTGTGTAGCGCATTCTGTGCAGTTCAATAAAATTTGCTTTGTGTTTGTATACGCCTGACCCGACAACAAGATTTCAATCGAAACCCTCATGGAGGAGGATCCAATGCTCATCAAGCAGTGTTGGGTTTATCTGCAGGTCAGCACAAGTACTTTGAACCTAATTTAATCACATCGCTGAAGAGAACTTACTTCATCAAAATACAACATACTCTTATACATGTGCAGTACATTGACTACGACATGATGTTGGTTTACTTAAAATATTAAATATACTAAATACATTTCACAAATGCTCAATAATACAACCTACCTGCAAAGGTTAATTACAATTTAAATACTTCATATTTATTTTAGTTAACTTGCTATTATTTTTGTAACTTAAGCTTAAACTATATAAAAAAAAAAAGAATGATAACTATATTTTAACGTTATTTTTGCCTCACATTTTTCAGTTCAATTTTCCACCCATTTCGCAGCCGTGGAAAATTAAAATCTTACCTATCTTTTGAAAATTAATTTAAAGACGCATTAGGAAATTAGATCCAGCACTTTCGCCGATTTTTTGAATTTGTATATAGTTCCTAAGAAATTAATTTGATCTCGAAACTTCACCTACCATATCTTTCGCCTACCCTATTTTCGGCAAAGAGGGCTGAATTATCCGAGAAGTGTAGAACACCTCTAAAATGAATTTGAGCAAGGAACTTTAACAATAAATTTGAGGTCGAAAAGGCAGAGAAACTTCATACAACATATTTTGCACACTTCCGGGTAGAATTTGTTAACTGCAATTCTATTTTCAGGTTACAAGTTCTTACAGCAATCTGCCAGTCAGGACAAAACGTTTTATACATAGAGATGAACAGGTAAGCCTATACAGGCTTAATGTCTCCGAGATCGTCGCTTTCGTAAAGAAAGATGGACCATCTCCATCTGTGTATATGACATGGATACCAACATTAAACATATATATAATTTATATCCATTATACCCATTTAAATATTGTTGTAGGGTATAATAGTGCAACTGTCCATAAATATTTCTTGATATTTTCATAATCAACCACTAACTAAAATCTTAGCTTAACAATTCAAAATGAGGATATTTAAATGTCGCATTGCCGTTAAGAAAAAATCTCCCTCGTCAGTTAAGAGTAGGTAGCGAAACCCTAACGAATACAATCGTAGCAGACGGGTATAAATGGTTGTACCGCCCGTCAACTGTGCACAGTCCAGGTTTGATCGTTGAGCTGCGCACAAAAAGAATCAAAATGAAATATCTCGTTGCCGTCTGCATGCTGTTCAGCTTGGTGAGTATCTTGGACAACTGATATACCCATGCAAGTTTTAAGCAATGTGTTGCTTCGTAGGCCTCAGCCGAGTATGTCATCAAGAATAGAGATAATATGCTGAGCTACCGCGAGGAGTGCGTCAAGGAACTGGGTGTGCCAACTGAGCTCGTCGAGCAATATCAGAAATGGGTGTATCCCAACGATGCCAAGACACAGTGTTATTTGAAATGCGTGTTCACCAAATTCGGTCTCTTTGATGTCCAATCCGGCTTTAATGTAGAGAACATTCATACGCAGCTGGCACGCGGCGATGCGAACCACGACGATGAGCTGCATGGCAAGATTGCCGCCTGTTTGGATAAGAATGAGCAGGGCTCAAACGCCTGCGAATGGGCATGGCGCGGTGCCGACTGTCTTCTAAAAAATCATTTGCAGCTGGTGCAACAGAGCCTAGCCCCCAAATCCTAAGCTACAACTAAGTACATTAAGCTTCTAACTAACCAACAATTTTCTAGTTTCGTTAATAAAACTATGATTGGCATATACAGCGTACTCCTAAGTCACGCCTACCCAACAATTATTGACCAGAATAAAGCTGTCAGCGCTTCAGCGAGCACTTCTCAGTTGCCATGTTGTACTCTAAGGAACTTGTAGCGCCGCGACCCACATCAAAGGCGGGTCTGCTCCACTTTAAGCCGCATCCGCTGCGGAACAAATATGTGAGCATGTTGCGTCGCTCTTTTGGCCACTCGACAATTCACGGCATGCAGAATGCCTTCTTGGAGCAGCATCGTAGTGTGCGCTACTTTTGGTTCATTGTCGTGCTGTTGGGCACGATAAGCTTCCTAAGCATGTTCTCCATATTGCAGCACCAACACAATGAGCAGCAGCTGGTTAGCGTAGTGGAAACGACACAGTTACCGGTATATAATGTAGAGTTTCCGGCTGTTGCTATTTGTCCCTGGAATCATGTTAACTGGTTGCGCGCCTCAACGGCTGCAGAACGTTTTCTGCCCAGAAATGCTGATCCATATGTGCGCGAGTCCTTTGAGCAGTTGCTCATTGGCATGGAGCAGCTGACCTTTGGTGAGTTTCAGACACTGGGCGCGCTAGCTGAGCGAAACCTGTCTTCGCTCGTCCAACTGAGCCTCTCCAAGCTAGCCAGTTATTTGGCATACCGCTGCGACGAGCTCTTTGTGCCAAATTCGTGTGTCTTCGATGAAACCAACTACGACTGCTGCCAGTTGTTTGTGCAGGAGCGCACTGAGAAGGGTTTGTGCTTGGTATTCAACTCCCTGATTTCGGAAGATTCACGCAAGAAGAAGCTTATAAATGAGTTCTATCCGTACAAACTTAGCACGGCCGGTGAAGGCTCCGGACTACAGTTCATGCTGCGCATGAACGACTCCTATTTGCGGGCAGGCACTGAGGTGCCCTTTTCCATGAATGTGAGTTGACAATTTAGATATTTAAAATATCGCAACACTAAAAATCATCTTTTGTATTTCAGCTAATGATCAAGGAGCCCAGACAGTGGTCACACAGCATGGTCTACCATCTATATTCAAACACTGAAAACTTCTTGTCCTTAGATCCGGTGGTCATACAAACGTCCACAAACACTTACGAAATGGATCCCGCCAAGCGGCGCTGCTATTTTCATGTATGTGCACATCAATCAACACAAGCCAAAAAACAATTTACCTACAATTTAATTATAGAACGAGCGTCATCCCTACTTTCCGTATACGAGTCTGCCCTACAGCCGTGCCAACTGCATTGCCACCTGCCTACAGTGGTCCGTGCACCACCATTGCAAGTGCACCTTGCCAATACACTTACCGTCCATTGGTAAGTTGAAGATTGTTTTAAGATAATCTTGATATAACAACAGAACTTCGTTCCAGATGATACTCGCGAGTGCAACGTGCTGGACTTTCCATGCCTTTCTCGTCACACCGACGTCTTTGGCTATGTGAAGACGCGCGGCCAGGAAAAGTATATTAATGATTCCCGTCGTGGTCAGTTTTGCACGTGCCCAGATAGCTGCAACACACAGGTGTACCAAACCTATCTGAATGTGCGCCAATTGCTTAAGTAAGTTGGAGTCCACTGATAGCTCATTCAAGCTTAATTCCTCGCCTATTCCACACCACAGCTCCAATACAACAAATGACACACTGCCACCAAGACGCATCAGAGCAGATATACATTACACCCAGCGTGTGCTAATGAAAATAGAAACTAAATTGAAGTACACCTTCCATGATTGGGTCGCTGGTTTTGGTGGCATTCTGGGTCTTTATGTGGGCGCCTCGGCACTGAGCTTTGCCGAGCTGGGCTATGCTGTTGGCCAACTTTTGTGGTCGCTGCTTAAGGATGTATACGTTAAATTAAAATCTAAGTTATAAGCAAAATATATTTCATCATTAGATTAATAGTCAATAAAAAGGAAGCGCATTTATTTCTGCTTTGTTTCCTGGTCAGTCGGGTAACGTATATAAATAGCCGGATTTGGCACTGTGGCTGGCGTCTCTGTGAACTGGTCCAAGTAGGAACAGCCAATGGCGAGTGCACTTCCATCGGCACTGAAGTTAAGCGATGATATAGACGTGTCGTACTCGTGGAACTGGCACAGACGCTTCTTATTGAAGCCATCCCAAATGTTGACAATGCAATCGGAGCCTCCCGTTGCGAATGTGTGATAAATGTTATGAAAACTGACTGCATTAACCGGATATATCTGCTCAATGTTGTGATCTCTGTTGCGATGGCATTTAAATGCAAATTTCCGGCGCTGTACTTCAGGATCATGGTCAAGGTATTCAACGGCCACACGGCCTTCAATGGAGGACATCACATAGCCTTCCTTGTTGGGGAACAAGCGAATGCAGCGTGTTTGATACTTCAGCGACGATTCGCGCTTCATAATGTAACTATCCGTCTTTCGCAGGTCCCAAATTAATACCTTGCGATCAGATGTGGCCACCACAATTTTCTCGTCAATGACGGACATGGAGTAAACCTTGCCATTGTTTTGCTCAAATGAGCCCACGCAGCGCTTCTCGCGCATGTCCCACAGCTTAACTGTCTTGTCCCAGCTGCCGGTCAGTATGCCATTGACATATTCGGCATGCTCCACGCAGCGTATAGGTTCATCGTGGGCACCTACCAGAGTTTCAGCTTGTGTATTCACATCGTACATACGCAGCTGATTATCCAGTCCACCACTCACCACGTGCACAATATTCTGTTACGAAAATAATATGTTAGTGCTGTGTGCTTGGGTATATATATATATATGTATATGACAAACCATAAAGGCGCAATCCAATATAGGCGCATCCTGTACAAACTTTTGGCGCATTGAGTTTGCCGCCACATCGTAGAAGCGAAGCGTCCCGTCCCACGATGAAGCTGCCATATACTGATTTGACTTGGAACCGAACTTTACTGCCGATATTAGGTCCTCGGGCGGATTGTTTAATTTAAACTCTGATGGACCCATTTTTAATATTTGTTCGTTTAATCAATTTTAACAAATTACAAATCACAATTCCCGGTCGCTTGGATAAAGCGGTAATAAAAAGTGCCAGAAAACGCCAAAATAAACACATATAATGGTCACCCTATTTAGTCGCAAGCATCTCGTTAAGTTAACTGCGACAAAACACTGATAGCTATGAAACTGTGCTGTGTTCAACAAGAACGCGTCAGTTAAATTCAAAACCGTTTTTAAATGTGTATTTATTTTCAACGAACATTTACTATCACAACTAAATGGCATTATTATTACACTATTACACTAATATTTTGGAAGTACATATTTTGGTGGTTGCGTTATGGACATTAATTGAGCAATTAGCTGCACTATTTGTTTTTATTTCTACATGGCGGCGTTGGTCCATCATCGGCAGTGCTCAACGCAATGGCAAACTGGGCAGCATAATAGGTTATCATAATTTGCAGCCGTGGTGATGGCAGTTGTACGCTCAAGAACATGGTCACGGCTATTAGCGCATCGGATATTACAAACAGAGCAGCGCCGACAGCACAGAAGATTGCCAGGAATCTTTTTACCTCCACAGCCCGAGCCAAGGAGCGCCACAGCATGGTGGTTATTAGCACACAATAAATGGGCACGCCGACTATTAGTATCTCGTCCAAGTGCTTGTGCACTAAGATGACAACTACAATGCAGAAATATAATAATTATTAAAAATCGAAAATAGCTTACTCTCCAAATATTTGCTTACAAACTGTTACCGGTATATAAAGACATACTCCAATAACCCACTTGAGTGGATGCCAGCCGAAAGCGCTTATGTAGAAGATATGCGCCACGCCAAAGGAGACCATGCCAAAGGGAAATAAATTAACATTGAGCAAGGCATCGCCGCCGCAGGAAAACACTAAGCCGAGTAAAATCAATTGAGAACGACGGAAGCTTAAATTTACAAAGTACTTATTACAATCAAAAATATATAATACAAAGCAGGATAAGTGCAAGCTTACTGCTTATTGAGCGAAAATCCTTTGGCCAAAACATAAAACATCAATGCCACAATGGGCAAGCACTTGAGCACAGTTGTCCATACTTGCCCCTCTGGATCTTTACGCACCAGCGAAAAATAAAGCGCCAAACTTATAAAAAACGGTGATAGCTTCAGGGCTTGAACTGTGGCCTTTAAGATAAGTATTAAACGAAACGATTAGTCGATTAGCGTTAATCAGCACTCAAACACTTGTGCGGGCCAAAAAAATATACAAGAAGCGATAAGCCTACCAATTTGGTAGCACTATTATAGGCGATTAGATTAATAAGTTAGCAGCTCTAAAGCAAAGGCATTCATGTAATAAATTTGCATAATATAATGTTTGCAAATGAAAAAAAAAAAAAACAACTTTTACTTTCTATGTGTGAGCTTTCAATAGCAAGACACTCAGCGCCAGAGACAGAGTGGGAGAGGGAGAGGGCGAGGGAGAGCGTCGCAGAGCACAAGAGATGAAGTGAGCAAGGTCAAGGACAGAAGCTCCACATTCTTTTTACTCTTTTTGTCGTTAGATAAAGCATCCACTGTGCACAAGGTGTCGAGCTCACACACTCACACTCACACTCAGACACTCGCACACAGGCAAAAGAAACGTAAATTTACCGTATACATAAAAATCAACTAAATTAGCTGCACAGCTTATGGAGAGAGCAGAAAGGCAAACAAAGCAATGCAATTCCAGCGCCAGAATATCGCATTGCTCTGTATTAGTATGTACATATGGATGTACATATGTATGTTGAACAAGAGACCGACTTCTAATTTAAAATTTAAATGAACTGCTGCAATTACTTACGAACTGCACTGTGTATCTCATAATTGGCGCTCAGCTCGTCAGTTTTACCGTGCTTCTACAGAAGTAAATATTATTGCAAACGCTCTGGCAAGGTGACGATTCGCACGATGGAACAGTTACGCCCCCCCCCAAAAAACAATAGCTCAACCGGCACAGGCAAACACGTTGCACAGTTTTGACCAACGTCAATATACTGAATCAAAGCGTATAATTTTCCCGTTGGCTGCGTCGCTTGCTGGACATTGATTGCGTTCGCCCGCCGCTCTGTGTGTGAGTACGAATGCAGAGAGTACGCGCTGTGAGCGCCGGTAGGCCACGTGCAGCATAAGCAGCATTCTGCCAGATACACAAACAACTGTGGGCAAGCTAATTGTTATTGCTGTCCACCTCACATTTCATGTACCGCTGCAGAGCGAAAAAGCAAGCCAGCCAACGAATACAAGAGAGAGAGGGAGAGAAAGGAAGAGTATGCACGGCAGAGAGAGGTGGGCAAAAATATAGCAGCTTATGTGCTTTTTGCTCACGCAACAGGTTAATTAGTCGAAAAGTGCGCTACAGCGCGCGGCATATGAGCCGCAAATCAAGCTTCACCAATGGCAAACTTCACAGTTAGAAAAAGTCATGCGCAAAGTCAGTAGCGTGCTGTCCCACTCACTCACACCCTAACTGATAACAATTTGAAAACAATGCAACAATTTCTGCACACTTTCACTGCACTAGACAAGCTTAAAGCTCCAGTAAACGTTGGCGCAAGCTTTTTTTCTGTGTAGTTTGTGGCGAAGCTTATTCTGTATTAAGTTGTGGCATTTTTCAGGCGAGCGAAAAACTCTGAGGTTGTTTCGGAAAATTTTAACCAAACTTACACACAACATAGATAAAATTAGTGCAAATTACATAAAATTTGTGAGAACATTAAAAATTGCTAATCAAGCACAGCAGGTAAGGCACAAAGCAATCATTAGAGCCAATGCAAGAGTTGTTGCCCAGTGCTCGGAAAATTGTGTATCCATTGAAATGGGGTGTCCTGCATGCTGAACACATTCTAAATACTCAGATGGATAAAACTGTCTTTTCTAAGTCCTAAATATTTCTTAGTTGGGCGTGCGCCCCTTCAAGGTATGCAATTGAAATACTAACACCAAAGAAGAAGTATGCAATGATTCCTAATTGTTTGTGCTAAACATGGTTCTAGTGGGTTTTTAATCACTTTTACAAGTCCTTTTAAATGTGACACCCCCTTGAATTTGAATTTGATAGCTTTTGCTGCCAAGTAGATTTCATTTAATGTGAGTGCAATAAATAAAAGCGTAGGGTGGTGAAGTGGGCGGCACAAATTATACCACACATTCGGCTCATACATATGCAACAGAATGTAATAAATTAAACAAATATTGCATTTTAATGGGGCTCTCATAATGAACGTTAGTGTGAGCCTTGGCACATGCTGATTATATACACAATCGACCTCTAGAAACGTAGACGAAACAAGAACAGTGCGAAGGCAAATCCTGCAGCCACTCAAGACGGCTGCACCACCAGCCCATTGGGAGGGGTGAATAGAAGCCACGGTTTTCTGGGCCAGTGGGTGGCACACGTACAAAGACAACAAAATACATATATAAGTGCACGCTGAACTTGAACAGCTTTTGCACATAACTCAACGCTGACATCATGAACAGGCTGATTCCATGCATTTTTTGTGGACACATAGATATACTTATATACAATAATATTTCCAGACCTACAAGTTGTGGACATACTTTTTATAACATTAGAAGGTCCTTCTCATAACTAACATCGATCTATTAATGCTTCAAATAGGTTTGACCGCACGCAGTATGGCGTGTCCCTTCTTTCGTCGCGCCGACTCGCTGGCACGCCAGCCATCAGTCACTGTGGAGCCGGGCGCTCATTGGAACTTAGAAGATGAGGAGCTGTCTCTTGCGGGTGATGCCTTGACTCTGACCCATCTGCAGATGGCCATACAGCTGCTGACAGCGCCATCGAATGAGGATCTCAATACAGCTGTCACCTCACTGGTGGCCAAATATCGCCAGAGCTGGCCCAACATTCATAAGCTGTAAGTAGCAAAACAATCCGGAACTTTACTTTAAAGCTTAGTGCTAAACACTTTACCCTCAGTAAAATGGATCCCAAGTTCTTTAAGAACTGCGCCAACTACGATTATCTGGCAGATATACAGGAGTTGCTCTTGAAGATGGACGAGGCCAGTGCCAGTGAAATTCTTGTGCTGCTGGGCGAGGAGCTGATCACGTGCTGCTGCACCGGCATTATCGAGCGAGCCTTTCGCTGCCTGGGCACCGATCTCCAAGAGTTTTTGGGCTCGCTTGACGGAGTATACGATGTACTAAAATTGCAGGAGGTTAGTAAATATTGCAATAACATGACTTGAAACTTCCTCACTCCTATTCCGTACCTATTCAGGCTGATGTCACCGATACGGGCTTTGTATGTGCGGGGGACGGTGAGTTGATCTTCACCTCGGAGCGTCCGGTCATAGCATGGCTGCTGCTTGGGTCCCTCAAGGCACTCACTCGCATGCTGTACAAGGTGGATGTGAATATTAAAATTGAGCCAGTGGAGGGTGATGCACGACGCTACCGTTACTTGTTCTCTCTAGTCAAAGACAGCTCCCAGACACTACAAATGGGCCGACCGGACGTGGCCACGAAACCGCATGAGACAGTGCAGCGCAGCAACTCGGCCAATGCTTCGGATCTGCAAATGAATTCGGCCAGCTTCTGTAAGATGTTCCCCTGGCATTTCATCATGAACGAACAGCTGGAGCTGGTGCAGCTGGGGCGCGGATTTAGCAAGCTCTATAAGCCGTATTTGGCTGACTTTGGCTGCCAGGCCAACACGTACTTTGATTTTAAACGCCCCAAGGGTTTGACCATGAAATTTCGAGATATTGTGCGACGCACCTATACGCCCTTTCTGATTGGTCTGAACAGTCCACCGGGAGTATCAGATTTTCCCGCCATTGGCTTGGAGATTAAGGGTCAAATGGTGCACTGC
Organism: Drosophila virilis; assembly: GCF_030788295.1. Lineage (NCBI taxonomy): Eukaryota > Metazoa > Arthropoda > Insecta > Diptera > Drosophilidae > Drosophila > Drosophila virilis. The sequence goes on from NC_091544.1 coordinate 24,600,596, forward strand.
CCGGAATCGAATTCACTGCTGTTCATTGGCTCGCCCTTTTTGGATGGCCTGGACGGTCTTACCTGTAACGGGCTTTTCATCTCTGACATTCCCTTGCACGATGCTACGCGTGAGGTGATATTGGTAGGTGAGCAGGCACGTGCTCAGGATGGGCTACGTCGTCGCATGGATAAGTTAAAGAGCAGCATTGAGGAGGCGAACTCGGCAGTGACCAAGGAACGTAAGAAGAACGTCAGCCTCTTGCATTTGATCTTTCCGGCTGAGATTGCTGAGAAATTATGGCTGGGCTCTTCAATAGATGCCCAGACCTATCCGGATGTGACTATACTTTTCAGCGATATTGTTGGCTTCACCAGTATTTGCTCCCGGGCCACGCCATTTATGGTCATCAGCATGCTAGAAGGCTTGTATAAGGACTTTGATGAATTCTGCGACTTCTTTGACGTGTACAAGGTGGAAACCATTGGAGACGCGTATTGTGTGGCCAGCGGTTTGCATCGGGCCTCCATCTACGATGCTCACAAGGTGGCCTGGATGGCGCTGAAGATGCTTAGCGCTTGCTCCAAGCACATAACACACGATGGTGAGCAAATCAAAATGCGCATCGGCCTGCACACTGGCACGGTGCTCGCTGGGGTAGTGGGTCGCAAGATGCCCAGATACTGTTTGTTTGGACACAACGTAACCATTGCGAACAAGTTCGAGTCAGGCAGCGAGGCGCTGAAGATCAATGTGAGCCCCACAACCAAAGAGTAAGCTATTGTTCGAGCAGATTGGAAAGACCATTAATTAATTTGTTAACTAATCTTTCAGTTGGCTAACCAAACACGAAGGCTTTGCCTTTGATCTCCAGCCACGCGATCCTTCCTTTCTACCAAAGGAGTTTCCCAATTCGAATGGTAATGGCACCTGCTATTTCCTGGAGGGCTTTCGCAACCCGGCGCTGGACAGCAGCCTGCCGCTAGACGAGCATATTAATGCTGCTATGAAGACCATATCCGAGGGCGGCGATGCCTAAGCATCTTAGAGAATCAATTGCTCAGTAGCCACTAAAACATAGTTCAATGCACATGTAGCCTAATTTTGTTGCACTCTTGCATAGCCTTTAACAATAAATAAACTTTCCGTCAATGTTTTGCGTTCAAGCACAAAAGACAAATTTATTGAACTTAAGCCTTTGCCGCTGCCGCTGCCGCTGCCTCTGCCTGCTTCGCCTTGATGAAGGCCTTCACTCTTTCGCCGATCTTGCTGGCCATCAAGCACTTGTGCCCGCGGAATGCCCACACGTCCGCTGGGCTTTTCTCCACATTGCTGTCAATACAGCTCTGTGCAATTTGCAGCGCCTCCTCCTCGGTGAGATCCATCTTGAACTGTTTGGCCAGACGATCCGCATGGTAGCCTTCGTGTGTGCAGAAGATATCCAGCTTTGTGGCAGTGCATAACAGATACTGGCGAACCTCGGATTCGTCTGGGAACTCCAACTGTTTCAGCTTGTTGATTTGGTCGACATTCAGCGGATGGGCCTTGAGGCATTCAGCGCGAATCTCTTTGATTTGATCAGCAGTTTTCGGCACCCATTCTCCATCAGCATAAGCCTGTGTTTGCGAAAATATAAATTATATTATAGCTGCAGTCAGATCCATTGCCACTCCTAACTGACCAATGTGCAAAGCGCCAGGCAAACGATCAGATACTTCAACATGTTCAATATGATTAAAACTGAATAGTCTACGGTTGTGTTGCCTATATTTATAGCTGTTTCTCGTCGCAGCGCATAGTCCAGATTTTATGTTCGACAGCTTGAAATGTGTCAAGAGTTCAGCGATAAGCCATACAGCCAGACCGTAACTACACATTTTTTTCAAAAACATCTGAAAGCACTTAAATATACTTTTTATTTTTGCATTTCCAATAGTTGATAAGTTTGTTCCACAGTTTTAACATTGCGGCATGGAACGGGATTAATAGCTTGAGAACATTAGTTTTTTAAAGCTTATGTTCCAATTGGGAATTTTATCAGTAATGTACGTATTATCAGCAAAACATTAGTGGCTTGCCTATTCCAGTGCGTTCTACATCAGCGTCTAGTGTTCGATAGACCCCCTTATAATCACAAATTCCGGACTGACCTCGCCCTTGCCAGCTAATCAACCCCACAGAGATGTATGTATGAATGTCTTTACAAGCAACTGATACTTGTTGTTGATTTTAGAAGACAAGTTTATTATTTAAATCAACATAATACTATTGCTGCTTTACACTACAGTATTCAAATAAGGCATACATAGTTTGTTATTTACGCGCACAAATAAATTTCAAGTTATTTCGATCAAGCTTATTTATAACATTTAGAAATGATTTTCTTTATTTACTTTTTTTATTATTTTGTTTGTGCTGGATATCCATAACTATCTCAACATTGTTAACAAATGTTTTAGGTTTATATTAATACCGATTATTTTACGAATTTTCTCTAAAAATCGTCAATATCGAGCTGCGGTTTAATTAACCGTCTAATTGTGTAGAATCGAATCCTATAAAATATTAGCGTTATAACCTTGAATCTCAACATAGTCGATAATTTGCCGCCCAAAATTAGATGTTCACCATAATTCTAAACACATCACAATTTCGATAGGAAATGCAAACTCAACACATTCGATGGATAATGTTAAGCAACAGCTGTTCTGCCAATGCTTGCTATCGTTTATTAGAGACACTTTGATCAAAATAACAGTTCTAATGTTCAATTTTCAGCTTTAAGCTTACAAATTAAACCATCTTAATGAAGAGTTCTGTTAAGACTGTTCACCACTTTGAATTCTTCGTTTCTTTTCAAAACAGTTAAATATATAACGGCCGCTTTCATCAAACAAATCTGTGCGCGCTGTAACATAACATTTTAACAGATGCTAATTATTTTGGGTGGCCACAGCTGTAATTGCAGATAACAGTGTTGGGTAAAAAGAGAATAGTCCCATAATAAGAAATTTTCGACAGGAAAAGACCCGTGAAAACGCAAATAGTTGTTAAGTAGAAATTTCGTTAACTGATACCGTAAAGTTAGCAATGTGAAGAAATCATTGTTAGTGCTGGTTTAACAGTTGAGTTTATGACAGCGAACCGCTGTGTAAGCTAGCGCACATCGATTTTTTCGGTTGCGAGTGCAAATGTGGATCCATCTTTTGTCTCATCCCATAAAAAACACATAGCTGCAATACTGAAAGATAGGGTATTAGAAGCCACACGAAAATGACAAAAACCAACCACGTTGCCCTAACACTACCCACAACATCCATAGGGAGCATAACAGGTGGCGCTGGAGGCGATGAGAGTAACCTTTCCCGTAAAAGTTTGCGACGGGTGAGTTTGAACACGTATATATTCCAAAAATAGGCATATATTAGATAAATAATTTAGACGAGTTGCTTGCCAATCAATCACTAGGTTTTATAGATTACGTGTCTCAATCTAATTTGTTTTAATTCTCGTTGTTTTACCTATAATTGCAGTCATGGAATCAATTGCCCCGTTGTCAACGTAATCTCATTATAATGGCCATCACAGCATTTCTCTTTACTGCTTTACTCTTTTTGCCCGGGGATCAGTTAATAAATATAAAGGATATGCATCTGAAGCCAGGAGCGGCACCTTTTCATATACGCCGTGAAAATACATTACAGAATCCGCATCACCATCCTAATATCGACAAGGAAAACAAATTATACGACGATATTCCAGCCGCTGTGGCATCTCCAATGACAGATGGGAGCCGTCTGATTAAGACAAAGCCGGCAAAAGATAAGGTAGGTCAACAAGTCTGATATCAGTTAAGCAATTATTTTCTTAAGTACTTTATCAGCTGCGAAAGCTTATTATCAATAAATGAACTTTTGTTTTCCAATACACACAACCGAGCATGTTAGGGGCGCGGCCCACTTGAAATATCATTAGAGCAGCTCCGCTGAGGCTGATAACAATGACAATCAATACGTTTACGATAATGTGCTTCGATTTATTGACAACCGGTATTTTAAAGAGAATATTTGTGTTTGTATTGCAGTTGGATAGCAATATGGCCTATGCCGATGGCAATAACGCGGAACAAGTTGTTAATCTTCCGGAAACGGCGGCCGCTATCAATGATAATAGCAATGGGCGAATCGATATAGTTAACAGTATAGACCAGCCCAGTGAAGAGCAGTCATCATTGGCTATCAGCGACCCGTTGAACATTCGCACAGAGCTAGAGGAGGCTATTCGGCAACCCTTCAAATTGGCAGGTGTCGGCATTGAATCGCATCTGCAGAATATGGAAACAGAGTTGGCAAAAGGGCAGCATTTCCATGGCGCTACCAACGAGCGGCAGGCTGCGGTTGTAGCGGCTTTTAAGCACTCTTGGGCTGGTTACAAGACTTACGCCTGGGGTCATGACAATCTAAAACCAGTTTCCCAAAGCTCACACGAGTGGTTTGGTTTGGGGTTGTCAATTGTGGACTCTCTGGACACAATGTACATCATGGGCTTGGAAGATGGTAGGCATAAAGCATATTTGTTGTTGAATTAATGATGCCACTCCTTATGCTTTTGTAGAATTCAATGAAGCACGTGATTGGGTCAAAAATTCTCTGCACTTTCACACGAATCGGGATGTGAATCTCTTCGAGGTCACCATACGTGTCCTAGGCGGACTACTGTCTGCTTATCATTTGAGCGGCGACAAGATGTTTTTGATCAAAGCGGCTGAACTGGGCAATCGCCTGTTACCCAGTTTTCTTTCGCCATCGGGCATACCGTATTCGGATGTAAATCTAGGCGAAAGGTCTGCACATTCGCCAAAATGGTCTCCGGATAGTTCAACCAGTGAAGTAACGACCATACAGTTGGAATTTCGGGATCTCAGCCGCTCCACTAATGTACCTATTTTTGAGCGTGTAAGTTTTATTCAATTATGTGCCCACAGTTAAATTTATTAATGGTAACATTGTCTGCCTGGTAGGTGGTAAACGTAGTTAACGATAAAATACATGCGCTGGATAAAAGTCATGGCCTGGTGCCAATATTTATCAATGCAAATACAGGAACCTTTAGGAATTATGCGACTATTTCCCTGGGTGCTCGTGGAGATTCCTATTATGAGTACTTACTTAAGCAATGGGTGCAAACAGGTCGCAAAGATAACGACAAGTGAGTAAGCAAAAACTATAAAGCAATGCACGTTTATTAATGTATGTCATTCATCTTTATTAGTCTTATTCTGGACTATATGCAAGCAATAGATGGCGTCCTCACGCAATTGATGAGACGCACGCCACGAGAGCATTGGGTTTATATTGGGGAACTGATAAATGGTCACGATTTTAAACCAAAAATGGATCATTTAACTTGCTATTTGCCTGGCACACTCTTGCTGGGTCATGAGAATGGCATGCCCGACTCACATCTACTGCTTGCTAAGGATTTGTTGGACACCTGCTATCAGACCTACATTAGACAGCCCACTCATTTGGCGGCTGAGATTTCGTACTTTGCGCTAAATGATAAGGATGACAGTGACATCTATGTGAAACCCAATGATGCTCACAATTTGCTACGACCCGAGTTCATTGAGAGTCTATATTATTTCTATGCACTTACCGGCAACCGCACTTATCAGGATATGGGCTGGAACATTTTCCAGGCTTTTGAAAAACATTCAAAGGTAGCTGCTGGCTACACATCTCTGGGCAATGTGAAAAATACTTTAAACACACGAATGCGCGATCTCATGGAAAGCTTTTGGATGAGCGAAACTTTAAAATACTTTTATTTGCTGTTTAGTGACAATCGCAAGGAGATAGACCTAGAAAAATGGGTCTTCAACTCCGAGGGTCATCCACTGCCCGTGTACCAACATTAATTGTAAATACGCAACCGAATTGCTTCATCAATACCAACTAAGATAGTTTATAAGGTTAGTTGAACCCCAGGAAGTGTGGAAATTTGGCGTTACCCC